>NW_028185328.1:606100-619854 GCF_003343005.1 Rhea americana | reverse complement strand
AAAAGAAAAAGAAAAAGAAAAAGAAAAAGAAAAAGAAAAAGAAAAAGAAAAAGAAAAAGAAAAAGAAAAAGAAAAAGAAAAAGAAAAAGAAAAAGGAGGGATGTGGAGGAAGCCATTTCACTTAAGGGCGTTGTAGCTCAATCTGCAGTAGTGCACATATCGTATGTGCCCAGATTGGGAGGGAGAATCTCTTCAGTGCTTCCAGCTCCCCTTTTGAATCCAGCAACCCACTTTCCACTGTCCACACCATCAGTGCTGAGCTTTGGGGATGGACTGCTCCAAGCCGAACTGCATCATTTTAGATCAGGGCCAGGAGCAAGGAAGCCAGTATCCTAGACAGGGGAAGAGGTTGGCGACTAACAACTCTTCCTTCCTCCCTTGAATACAGTCCAAGGAGGAGGTACATAGAGAAAAAAGCCTCCTCAAGTCACTCTATTTCTTGCAYTCTTTCCTTGAACTGCTGCTGCCACCCAAATTCCAATCAGTAGCCCAGTACTGGCCTGAARCATGACCTAGCAAAGCTGCTGCTATGAAGGGAGTGAAAAAGAGTAGAAAGATCTCCAGCAGGGAAAATGACCACAGGTAAGGAACCTCCTATCAGGAGCAYTGGAGCACAAGGAAGGCTCAGATCTGCCTGCCTTGCACCACTCTCTCTGATYTCAAATCCTGCCCATTTCTGCAGCCAGTGAACATGACAGAAGAAGACAACCTTCCTCCACATCCAGGAGTGGTGACCAGATTCAGGTCTCCAGYTATGGTCACCAGTTTAGCTGCTTAAACTTGCAGGGCTGATATCAAGGCACATGTCAACCAAAGTCACTGTGCCTTGCTTCAAATTTCCTTTCCTACCTTTCAGAAAAATACCTGGGCTTGTGGCCATTTATGTTCTTGGGAAAGTGACTGCCTGAGAGGAYGGAAGCTAAGAAAAAGGAATGCAAGAAATACAGGGAGGAAGAGGAAAACAAGTTGAAAAGCAAAGAGTTTTCCAGCAGTGAACTTCGATGAAAAGAAGAACTGAAAGGTTTCCTCTCCTCTTCTTTCCAATTCTCCTTTCCCTCTCTTTTTTCAAAGTGAAAAAGGAAATGAGTGTCAGAAAAACTTTAAAAGCACCCATCCCACTTCTCCCTCCTAGACCTGGCCATTTTTCACAGGAAAAAAGAAACAAAAAAGGAATGTAATGAAAGCTTCTGTGAAAAGCAGTCTTTGATTAAAACAGGCTGTTTTTTGTTAACACATATACTTGAAGGAAAAAACTGGACCAGAGCTGCACAAAAAATAGGAAATACAGGCTAGACCCAAGACCACAAGTATTCGTCCTCAGCAAAAGGAAGACTCAGATACAACATGAATACACATATCTACATTAGGTTTAACCCAGCTAGCATGTCTAAAATCAGTAGCAATGCCATACTGGAAAGGACATTGCATATTTTCCTGTAYCAGCTCACCATGTGCTACCACTTCCACTCTCTGACTCTTACTCGCATYGAACAGAGCGAATGCAGCAATGCCATCACACCCTCATCTGCCCATGCAGACAACAGCCCTAAATGCACTGTCTCAATGCTATATCCTTGTACACAAGCATCAGAGCCCCAGCTTCTAGCTGGGAGCACTAGAGCAGTTTATGTATGCTGGGCTTCTGTCAAAGGCACACGCTTCTGTGAGGTTTACTGGCTCTCTCCCCTCCCACTTGCTGGGAGGAGGCCAAGATGCAGGAATCTGCAAATTCGCTTACTCAGTATTTCTGCCTTGCTGGTGTGATGTCTAGACACATCCTTCTGGAAAATCTTACGTCCAGTTTCACATTGTGGGATTAATGTCAAAGCACAGGTCTTTGTGAAGCTATTGCTCTAGAGTATCAAGGCTTTCACTATAGTACAGGTCATGAAATTAGCACTGCAAGTTCACTAAGGAAAGAAGACCTGAGAAAGACCTGGCAGCGAACAGCCAGCGAACACTCTGGTAGCAGCACCCAGCCAAGCTTAATGCCAGGCAGGCGAGTCATGGTGCCCCCTGCAGCTGGGGGATATGGCAGGCATGCAGAGCATGGAAGAGGGTGCATCTACACGAAAAGAATCTTCACGTCCTCAGATAGCTGAGTGTATGTGCTCGCGTATATGCAAGAACAGCGGGACTGCACTGTTTCCTCTGGATCTTCCTCTGAAGAAGATCCAAGGGAACCAGAGATCTCCCTCTCCCTTCACTGGAGCCAGCAGGAGGAAGCAGAGATGGGGAACTGTCACAAGGACACATCTTCCTGTGGAAGAGAAGATGCACCAAGGACTCCCCAGCTGAACTGCTCCTTTGCTCCCATCTGGTGCAAGTACTGCTGCACTCCTTGGCAGGAAATACTGCATTCCCTCATGCCTCCTGATCCCTTGAGGGAACTCCTATGTAAAAACTTCTACTCACCTCAATTTCTTTCCTAATAAGCCTTTTCTTCACCTATGAGAGCTCAAAAAGAAGCTGAGCTCTGATATGCTGCTGCATCCTCTCCTTTATCACAATACTTTCTTCAGCACAGTATGAAGAGTAATGACCTATATCAGCCTCTGCTGTAGACAATGGGTGTCTGTCTATTGACTTCAATGGAATTTGGATTAGCATGTGATTGCAAAATCTGCAGAATRATTGTAACTTCAACGCTGTTGAAACAGTGGCTCAAAGGTCAGGAAATTCCTGAAGTTAAAGGTTGCCCTTGAAATTAAGTAAGCCACATAGCACATCCTGCATTGCCCATGATTATATCTTCATACCAGAGAATGAAACAGAATGCTGCATATCTGAGAACAACACCAAGGAATATAAAACACTCTGTGTTCAAAGCAAAGAAAACATTAAGAGCATAAGCATCAACTAACCACCTCTCTTTATCACCAAGCTGGCAGTGATAACTTGTTCACTGTAATGCTTTTTGTTCTTGTGCATCTCCTGAAAAATTAACAGACAAAAAATGTTAAAAGAAGACAATGCGTGTAGAGCAAATACTGGATAAGTCATTCCACACCAATGGAGTTCCAAGAGTAACAAACTCTATGTTATTCTCATTCTCCTGTTGCCACGGGAGTCTTCTTTTAAATTCATAAGGTGCCAGCCATGAAGGCAGCGAGATGCCACTAATAGCGACACCTACTTTTAGAGCTGTCTTCCTCTACAGGTAATGTCCTTGTGCATATGATTATTCCAACTACACAGAAGGTGAAACTGAAGCATCTGAGAGACTTGGCTCCAGTTTTAATCAGAGCATCCACTAAATTGTGACTGCTTACACTTATGGATGCCCATCTTTAGACAAGAGACTTTAGCCAGAAGCTAAACTGAAGTTCTTGCTGCATGCAATGAGGGCTGGTAGCTTGGAGCAGTACCTTCCCCAGTCATTATGATAATGCCATGGCTCAGCATGGTACCACAGTTTGTCCCGCAGGCTCCAGTAGAGGGATGGGGAGCCAACCATTATTTCTGCTGTTGGCTCATCTGCTGGGCACTGCTATTTTTCCCAGAGCTTTCCAGGGACATCCTGACTATGTTCAGTTTGGCTGAGGCACAAGGTTATTTTTAGAAATGCAAATAAACAGCTGAAGATTCATTTTTAATTTTCATTTAGATCTAGGATTTATATTTTATTTGTTAATTTCACTTTAATCTCCTTGTGCTTCATTACTCACTGACTTTCACAGGAGGGGAGAGGAGGAACACATGGAGGAGGGTGAGGAATAGGACCTAGTGGGAGCAGCGATGAGGAAGGCATTGAAAGGGRGAAGAGAGTGAGGGGGAAAGAGTATTGTTGACAGCATCTGATCCTCTGATTAATGTATTTCTAAGAAGATTAACTGAATCCCAAATGCTCTGTGCCAGGTTTCTTCTCTAAGCTTCTCTCTCCCCTATGTAAGCAAAAAGACATTTCCTCTGAGCAAACATCCACAGCATTGACCAGAGCTCTGGCAGGCTTTCTGTCCTCMTGCAGCACAACACTGGGGCACAGGAGAAAGAAGGCGGCCATGGACTCTGTCCTAACATACCCATCTTCAGGAAGTGTGGAAGGATGTTGAGTGATATGAAGAGATAAAGAGGTAACGGCTGGTGCTGTTCTGGTCTCAGATGCACATGAGAACTGGTGACCTCATTACACTTTGCTTACCTACAGCTGCTCTCCACAGCACCAGCACAAAGAGGAAGGAGGGAGAAAAATGGGTAAATGTACCCTCAAAGAGGTGATGGGACACACAGGCTCCATGAGGAGTCTCTGAACACTGCCTTTGTTCTCCTGCTCTAGCTCACTAAAACCTTCCTACTGACTCCCTAAAAGAAAGAAATATTGCCATTTTATCATTCTTAGAGCATTTTACAGTCCCTAGTTGGCCAAACACCCACAGCCTTGGATCATTAWCCACCTTTTAAGGATGAGGAAATTAAAAGGAGAAGAGACTTATTCAAGGWTGCAGAGCAGGTCAGTGGCAGAGTCCCATTCATATGAGCAGAGTTACAAGCACCTTCTCAGGTCACAAGATCTGCCTTGACTGAASAGCTCTTCTCTAATGAGCTTCCAAACTTAGCCTCCTAGCGTGTTTCTGGACCTTGTGAAGCAATTCCTCCATTGACTGATCTCCAGCCTTGCYTCCCAGGGAAGGTTTGCCATTTCTACTGGCAACAACCACATTGGTAATGAGACATAACTGCCAGTCAAACACACTGCTGGAACTCAAATCAGTGTCATCAACTCTGAGAGGAGTTGGAAGGACAGAAAGACCTCCACATCTTCTCCTACATTACATCTGCTCTTTTTGTCAGTCCTGGTTTCCTCCTGGCATTCTGTCTTTGCCTGAGTGATAACCAGCTAAAACACTCATGACCCAAAATCATCCTCCTCAGGTAAGAAGAACTTCCTTTAAAAAGAGGGGCTATGCTTTACTTCCTCCAAGGAGGAGAGAAGCTCTCATAACAAGCAGCTAACACAACACACCACAGTGGATGGAAGAGCTCAGAAAGAACAGGAACTTCCATTTGCCCAGCTGCCTCTCTTCATCTATTCAAGTCATGGTAATATCTTTAAAAATTAAGTCAAAGACATGCTAAAACTCAAAACACTGGCTTTGCCACATAATGATCATTCCTAATATAAATTCTCCCTGAGAAGGCTCCACCACATGTGACTTAAATGAAACACTTCAGACTTTATTGTACTGTACAACACGGTGTTTTCCAATTGATGCCTTTTCATTAAAAAAATTATAAAAAAACAGTTCTATGCTGCAAATGGAAGGGGAGATTGTGATTAAACAAGAATATACAGAGTCAGTTAAGGCTGTAGGGAAAAGATAAGGGCAAGGGAAAAAAAGCAARTGAATTTATGTTGCCTGAGGCACTGAAGGAAATAAGAAAGGATTTACAAATTCATCAGGAGGAAAAGCCCCACCAGAAAGAAGGTAGGTTCATTAATAAATGAGGATGAGGATGAAATTAATGGTTCAGAAATGGCTGAGCAGGTTTTTTTAAAAAGATCTATCCTTAGCTAGAAGAATAAAGAAAGGAAGTTTGAAGTAGAAAAGGAAGAGGAAAAAAGCAAGTTAAAAAAAAACAGAAATAAAAAGAATTTGAAGAATTATATGTCCACAAAACAAACAAAACAAACAGCATCCTAGAACTTAATCTAGAAAGGACAGAAGCATTTTTTAAAAGTATTTTTCACTTCAATAGAATTATTACAGGGCTGAAGGTTAAACAATCTATACATATAAGCACATACATAAATGTATGCAGGATCAGGAGCCTAATTTGTTATGGTAAGGCATTGACAAACATATTATCACAGTGACAAATTCTCTGACAAGTCACATTGAGCTAGAGAGGTTCCACAAAACCAGTCAAAAAGCAAACATAATAAAGATTTTCAATAAGGAATACAGCTGATAATGTTTAATTGCAAGTCAATATCTATCCCTAGTAAAATAATAAAAAAATATGAAGAGTCATTAGGTAGCTAAAGAATAAAACCACATGCAATACACAACAAAAAGCCTTTTGCTTTTTAATACACATAAACAACTAGTACCTAGAAGAAAAGTGGGAAATGCAGTGCTTTTAGGAACTCAGAGGATTTGACATTGTTTCACTGTATCAGCTTGACGAGAACCAGCAGTCCAAGGACCAAAAAGCTGGTCAGAAGTATCAGAAGAAAATACTCTTTGTTGGACTGGGAGGTGACAAATGATGTGCCAATAGGTTGCTGTCCCTGCTGGTCTTATTAACCAGTGTCACCGGAAGCCAACAGTAAATGTCTCTGAAATTTGTGGCTGACACCATACAAAGACAATGCAAATGTAATGGAAGACAAAGAAATAGGCCCTCCACCAACACAGAGCTCCTTAAAATTAAGCACTGGTGGGCAATGGTCCAAAAGTTGAAACAGAYAGTAGCATGAACCATACAGAGGATGATTGAAACTAGACTCATCAAAGGCACAGCCTGAACCCAACAAAGTAGAAAGATGCAGGCAACGTCCCTGGAAAGCAATAATCCAAAAGATGGATACTCAAGAGGGAGGCATGGAAGCTGTTTTGTTCTCTGAGACTTGAGGTCACAGAGAATACCAAATAAAAAATTGTGATGCACTATATTAGCAAAACAGGCTCTTACAATTTTGGGTGGTGAATAGAGAGTCATCCTATCACAGCGAGAGGAGGGAGAACAGACTTTCAGCACCATTTCAATGCAGCCAGCCCAAGGATTCAATTTTGTTCATCCCATCAGTTTTTCCCCATCAGCAATAAATGAGCAGCAAACCAGAAAAAAAACACAGATGACTGATAAACAGACCTGCAAGGATTTATGAGGAAGGCCAAGAAGGGTTAAATGTGCACAGTTTACTAAGGCACAACTCTAAGGAAGTAAACTATAAAATATACTTGATGCATGTGAATACTGCAGAGGGGGAGGAGGTAATAACTAGGAGTTATGAGATTAAACTAGAAAGAAAAAAAAAATAGACCTCATACCAGGAAATAAGTTGGCCTGGTTCTGCTTTTACATCAGTATAAATTAGGAGTATCTCCACAAAAGCAAAAGAAGGGGCTGAAAATACAGGCACYATGAGTGCACCTGGAGAGAGACCTTTGGAGGTCCTTTCCCTCTCTCCTGGTCATTGCACTGTCTGAGACTTCAGCTCCCAAGCTTCAATGGTGTTCTAGTTTGTAYTGATTTGTCCCTTCCTCTTAAGAAAAGCAGACACTTCACAGAGTACACTAGCACTATACAGATTTTAAACCACCACAGAGATAAACAGCATTGCTGTGCATTTTAGCAGATCTTGCTAATCTTATGTCCATTAGTAATACATGCGGTTACATAAGAGAAGATATTAAGGCTCAAACATTATTCATTATCAATATTAAATGTGTATCACATTAGCACTCAGGGTCAACACGGTGACATACAAATATGTAATAAAGACCTCCTGTCCCCAGGGAGGTCATGTTTCCAGATGGCTGTTCACTGTATGAAAGGCTAGGAGAAGGGGACAATTTCCAAATTCTTCTCAGCCCTGCTGTATCACAGAAGCAAACCAGGTCACTTCTCCTGGACAGCAATGAAAATGAATATCCTTCTCTCTCAGCAAAATTTAAGTAAGCCTGAACTTCAGGTAGGCCCATGGACCATTAAATCCACAGAGAAACATAGAATCACAGAATGGGTAAGGTTGGAAGGGACCTCTGGAAATCATCTAGTCCAACCCGCTTGCTCAAGCAGGGCCACCTACAGCATGTTAGACAGGGTTGCATCCAGGCAGGTTTTAACTGTCTCCAGAGGAGACTCCACAGCCTCTCTGGGCAACCTGTGCCAGTGCTTCGTCACTCCCACAGTAAAGAGATCTTCCTCATATTCAGGTGGAACCTCCTGTGTTTCAGTTTGTGCCCATTGCCTCTTGTCCTGTCRCTGGGCACTACTGAAGAGTCCAGCCCCATCCCCTTGACATCCTCCCTTCAGATACTTATAGACATTGAGTCTACCCTCTCAAGTCTTCTCTTCCACAGGCTAAAGAGGCCCAGCTCTCGCAGCTGTTCCTYAGAGGGMAGATGCTCCAGCCCTCTGAYCATCYTYRTAGCCCTACGCTGGACTCTCTCCAGTAGCTCCATGTCTCTCTTGTACTGGGGAAGCTCAGAACTGGACACAGTACTCGAGATGAGGCCTCCCCAGGGCTGAGTAGAGGGGCAGGATCACCTCCCTYRACCTRCTGGCAACACTCTTCCTAATGCACCCCAGGAGACCATTGGCCTTCCTGGCCACAAGGGTGCATTGCTGGCTCATAGTCAACTTCTTGTCCACCAGCACTCCTGGGTCCTTCTCTGCAGAGCTGCTCTCCAGCAGGCCAGCCCCCAGCCTGTACTGGTGCATGGAGTTATTCCTCCCTAGGTGCAGAACTCTGCACTTGCCCTTGTTGAACCTCATGAGGTTTCTCTCTGCCCAGCTCTCCAGCCTGTCCAGGTTTCTCTAAATGGCAGCACAGCCTCACATCCTAAATATTTTCAAAGCAACAAATTCAGTCTGCAAGTGGGGAGATTTCCATGTCCATTATGTAAGAGCTAATGACAAAGAAAACAGTAATAGTTTTTAGCTGCCCTGAAGATCTTCATCTAAGTTGCTGTAAAAGGTCTGCATTACTGCAGATACAAGGAAAGACACAACACACTGGAGAGAAGGGTGCTGGAAAGCTCCATGGCTTTGGGGGAATTCATTGACATATTTTGCCGCCCATTAGTCATTCCCTGCAGGATGAAGGACCACTCTGATACAAGCCTTCTAAGTCTTTGCCCACTTACTGCAATAAATAGGCAGAGTCTACCTGAGATATGTCTTCTGGAGGTCTGTTCACTGAATATCCTTATTACATTCACGTCTCATTTTCTGATGGCTAAATCCTGGTTTGCCCTGCCTTCATTCATTATAGGCTTGAGCAGATGTGATGCATATGCATGCTCCCCATGTGTTTTGGGAGGCAATATTAAGTATTCACCCAGTGGCTACAATACTCAAACGTATCTCATGATGCCAGARAAGCAAGCTCAGCTGATTAGGGGCTAGGACAGGAGACCTGCTTTCCTCTTAATGTCTGGCAGAAGCACTCTAGGAACTGCAATCCTTTTATCCAGCAAGCATAGAAACTTCTGTACAGCTCGCTCACCCCATCCAGAGGCATTTTGCTCTCTGTCCTGCAAATAATGAATCTCTGCAGCCTCCAAATTCCACAGGARACAAAGGCAGATAAGGGCCATATTACTACATTTAAACCAAGAAGCAGCAATGATGGTAGTGAGGGAATCCTACAGACTTAGAGAATTATCAAGTTCAGACCCTCTGGAGCCTTTCTTCAGTCTCTCAGAGTTGTGGAATTGATCTAGAAACCACTTTATTAATGTTCTTTCTTTTCCTCCCCTTCTCCCCAAGCAGCAGCATCATTTATTAATTTATGATTAAATGAATTATTGATTCTCACTGCACCTGCAGTATTTGCCATTGTCCTTCTTCCTCAGAGTCATCTTAGACTGATGTGAGAACTGCAAGGTGCGAGGGAGACAAAGAAGAGGGAGAGAAGCAGCTCACTGCATATGGGACCTCAGGCAAATGTGTTCCCCACTGAAGTGCAGAGCTCCAAAGGAAGAAAGAACCCAATGTCCCATGGCACAGCTATGAAGCCACCTTTTTAGATGGCAATGAAATAAAAAGGTCTGACCCAAAGCAGAAGCTTTTGGTTTTATTCAGAAAAGTCAAGCTGCAGTTCTTTGAATACATCACTGAAAAAACCTTCCAGGCTTTTGGCTTTTGCCTTGCAATTACAATCAACAGATGGTGATTATTTCACAGGCTGGGGCATCTGGTCAGCCCCTAGCCAAACATAAATAAAAGACCTTTGCACGATTTTGTTGGATGTTCTGGTCCATGGGGCTAGTAGCTTAAAAAAAAAAAAAAAAAAGAGAGAGAGAGAGAGAGAAGAGGTATTTAAAGTTCCCTGGGATTTAGGGGTTATTTTCTTTCCAAAAGAACAGGGTGGGAGGGAAGGAAGGGAGAGGAGCAAACATAGTGTTTTTACAAAAATACAAGGGGGACAAATGATCAGAGCTTAGCAGTCACAAAACCAGTGGGAATTTCTGAGCCAAAATCTCCCCATCATGAACTAAACCCAAACCTTGACCCTTTACTTGGGCTTTGCAACCCAGATAAATCTTCATAAAGCACCTTTCACCAGTGTCTCCCTCTTGGAAGCGAGGTAAATTTTACAACATGCAAGAACAGGAGGAACACATCAAGGTGCTGTCCCTGCTTTTCTGAGGGAAAAGGAAACCCCAACACAGGGAAACATTTTCTCCCCATGCAGCTTTCTGGGTCAGAAGAGTTGCAGTATTCTTCCTGAAATAACTGGACAGAAAAGCTCCTCCTGAGTTTCTGTCCTTTCTGCAGCCTCCTCCTCACTGTTAGTCACTGGTCACCTCAACACCAGCAGATGCACACTGGCTTTGTCTGTGTAACCCCTATTCAACAAGGGGGCTGATACCACGACAGCAAGGAAAGATCTAATTGCAGCAGAAGTTCGTCCCAGAGATCAGACGTATAGGGCTGCGTTTCAGAGAAAGGCATTCCCAGGTGATGAAGGTGCTGGGCATGCATATGTGAAAACACTTGCAAGAGAAACACAGTGACCAAATCTGTCAGCCACGCAAAATGATTTTATTACACTGTACTAGCACATGCCTCCCTCTCACTCCAAGTTTCGGTGAAGGGATCATTGAGGATTTACTTCTGAGCAATGCTGGCATTATAAGCCTCAGGGAGGCTACAGGAGATAAGAGCACTCATCACCTGCATCTCATCCAACACTGTCACAGATGCCCCCTGACTCTGCTGCATACCCCCCTCCATCACTTTGCTATTCATGGTACTGCAGGGATACCTTGCATCTTCTGCAGCAGCATTTCAGAGCCCTCATTGCTACTTCGTACTGCAGGACAATGGCTGAAATACTGACAGTCACTGCACCAGAGAGACRTTTTGTTAGGAACACAAGACAAACTCCTTCTGCTCCTGTCTTACATCTGCCTCTGGGTCACYCAGCCATTTGTTAAGTTTCAATAGCTCAGCTGGTCTTAAGAGCCTGTCTTCTACCAAAGTCACAGCCAACCATGACTTCCTAGCCATCGCCATGGGGTACATACAGACCATCTTGAATTCTCCAGCAGCTTGTGCAGATTCCTAATCTGCAGCTCGCAAGCAGGCAAGTCCTGTTCTCATGGRTGGCAGGAGAAAATAGACGAGGATCTCCTCCAGGTTCCCCACTATTACAGTTCGTATTATGACATACCATTGAACAATTCTGACTCCCTCCTGGGGAGAWTTGGTGGAATTTGGCCATTTCATTATATGCTCTGCAGGACTACTTGAGAAAATGGAATTAGATCCTTGTCTTCTAGCTGAGGAATGAGAGGGACACCCTCCGGCCCAATTTAYACAGTCACATCAGAAGGCAATGGCAAAACAGGGCCCAAGGTGGGGGCAAGGGGCATAGGCATGTAATATAGGAATGAATTCTCTGTAGAGAACACACGTAAGTTATGGATGAAGGAAGGAAATTATATTACATCCTATGCATAYAGTGAACAAACCTGGCTCTGGAATAAAAGAGCAGCACGCTACCCCACTGCCTCCTATTAAATTGATGGACTACATTGCTGTGCCCAGGGCTTCTCAAGATAAAAAGGCTCATTTCCTTAGAGAGCAAGGTTTTGACCTCCTTGACCTTACTGGGCCTGTGAGCGTTTACCCATTTTAATTTCAGATTAGCATCTCGCATTTTCAGTACCTAGGGGATTACTGTTTTCGCTTGTGCAGCAACTGCAGTTCATAAAAGTATCAGTTACCCTCCCCCTTGTTCACAAAATCAAGGCAGATCTGACCAGATGGCACATGCTCCCGCGCTCTGTGTCAGGCTGCATTAATTCAGGGGAAATGAACTCTCCTCCAAAACTATATTTATTTCAGGCACTGCCATGCCCAGTTGCTGGGCTGTCCTCAGGAAAACCTGGTGCCAGCTCTTTTCCATGAGCTTAGCAGGGGAAAAAAAGATTGCAAAGGCCTTGCTAGAAGTCTCACATGCCAGGAAGGAGGACCCACAGGCTCCTAGGTAGCTGACAGTTTTTCAGTGCCCCTTACCCAAGGCTTTCATGCAGTGGCTGTTTCCCCTAATGTTCAGGGCACCCAGAAGGAGAAAGTGTTCCAACACCTTGCAGGATCAGCCTGTTAACATCCTAAGTCAGTGATAATAAAGTTTTGTCTTGGGCCTTCTTGAAAGCAAGAAATAGTGGAAAAGGGATCTCATGCAGGGCACCAGCACACCTCAGGTGAGAAGGCCAGCTATATCATCTCCCTGGTAGAGGTTAGCCCCCCAGGTCTCGAAACCAAGAGGATGTCTGTCCCAGAGAACCCCTCCTGGGGGTTTAATGCAAGCCTAACCTATGATGATCAGGGCTTGGGGGCTCAGTGAGATCCTGTGAGATTTGGTGCAGATAGGAGTACAGCTGGAAGCTCTACATCAGTGCATCAAGCCACAGCACTTGGATACAGCATCTTCCTTGGAAGTGACCTGAGGCGTGCACCCTCTGATTAGAGATGATGGAGAGATCACTCGCTCCCCTAGGAGACTGAATCTTTTCCACAAGGATCTGCACACTACCTTTAGGGAAGCAACAAGCCACATGCTATAATTATCTTGCATGCAATGGAGAAAGGCAAAAGCTGTTTTGGTATGGTGGAGGATGCACAACTTCAATTACCGCCTAGATCCAACTCCGCAACAGGCCCACTTCTGTGGGATTTGGACAAGGCATTTCACCTACTCATAGCACTGACCATACTGCCGATCAACAGTCCATTTCTTATGTTTCCTGCTTTCAYAATTCTCTCCACTGCTGGAGACAGTATAGTGTGCATGCTAGAAAGAGAATCTGACTGGGTAAGAAAAGCAGTTGTTCCTCTCTGTAAAGTGTTATTTACCATCTTATACAGCACATATAACAATACCTAAGTGCTATACTATAATTAGTAAAATCACACAGAGAAACTGCTCATGTGGATAATGATACTTTGCATCCTCCCATGTGGGTAGTTTAAGGTTGAATTAATTCATGTTTGCCCAGCTTTTCAAGATCTATGGAAGAAAGGCTATTGTTACGGAAATAATTATTAATAATGACTCCTTCTGTGCTGCTCCCCATTCAATGCGCTCAATTTATAAGTCAAAGGGTATTTTTCTCCTAGCCTCAAGACAAGCTGGGTTCCACAAATGGAAACATTGGTGTCAATATACCAGGCAAGGGAGGGCAGCACCACAGTGAGGATGTTATTCTAAGATTCAGGACTCAGCTTCTGGATCCTCCTTTCTATGCTAAAAGCAATATATGAGACCCTGGAAGTCACTTAGCAGAAAAGTGATGCTGCCTACTCAAGGCACCTAACTCAGGCATAGTCCAGAGGATCTCAGCACAGAGGTGGACCCATAAAGAAGGAAATTCAGACCACTGAATATCATATAAGTTGCCCATAGATAATTAATTATCTTCATTTTAGACTGAAGCATAGACCTCTACGGCAATAAAGTACCTCTTAAACATATAGTGAAAATAAATACAAAAAAGGCTGCTCAAATCCTACATTAAATAAGGGCGAGTGTCTAATGAAAACTTTTTTTTTTTTTTTTTTTTTTTTTTTTT
>NW_028185328.1:594378-606070 GCF_003343005.1 Rhea americana | reverse complement strand
ACCAGGGTCTGAATAGGAATCAGATCCAAGGATTTCATTATCAGAAATGCAGTCCTTCAGAATAGAGGCACAAAACTGCTCACAGCTGGTTGTGACAGTCACTGAGTGATCTCCCACTGTAGATGAAGGCAGGACCACACACCATAAGTAAGGAGTCACTTAGGCAATGCTTCTCTCAGGGTGCAGTGTATATCATAAGCCACTTTGCACGGSATTCACACTGACACAATACCCACAGGCCTATTAAATGACTAGGTACATCTCAGTGAGTTTTCTTTTTTCACCCAGGAAAACTATGAAGCCAGAAGAAGAGATTTTGCAGTTACCATAGCCTTTTTAGTCCTCCACTAGCCCTCTGCAGGAATAGTCTGATAGCACATAAAAATGAACTACCTTGTTTTCATGCTGGGCAAGACTATTTGTAGTTTGGATACATCAGCATTACTGTGCCATTTCCACAYGGGAAGCAGCCATCTGTGTAGCCATTCTGATGCATCCCAACCCATCAACACACACAATGTTATGCATGCCCACGTCCTTTGGTCAGGCATTTCTCAGAGACACAGAGGAGCAAGAATTAAGTAACACACCTTTGGCACCAAAGGCTGTATCTTGCATCCACAGGGCTGCTGAACTGGGTCAGCTCCAACAAAGGTTAATGGAACCCTCTCAAGTGGTCACCCTATGTTACTGATCATCATTTTTCACACAGCTCCAGCTGCACTTTCACAGAGGCCTTGGGCAAGACACAAGGTAGTCAAGTTTGAGATGGACATCCTCCTGCATCCTCAGCAGTTACAGACGCTGAGGAATTTGCAGCCAGAATCTTGCTCAAGGGTTTTGTCTAGGACCACATGAGAGAGAAATAATGCCTGCTCATCTCCCTGTAGTTCTGCAGGTGAAATCCAGCTAAGCATTGAAGAAAATGTATTTGTGTCACATGAATGAGCAGGTCTGAGATGAAGGCACTCCTGGAACTGCTGCTCTGGAGAAGAAGGTCTCTCCTCTCCGTCCTATTTATCCGCTAACCTGCTTTGATAGTAGCTGCGATGAACAGATAACTAATCATTGCCACAGACAATCTAGCATTCAGATATACGCTCTTCCCTGAGCCCCCCAGATGAACACTCAGTGATATGCTTGCATGAGAAATGCCATCAGTCCAAGACACAAAGACTTGCAATCCACTCAGAATTACACAGAACCTTCAAGAAACAGACTAAGATGTAGCAGAGGAACACTGGTGTAGCTACCGRGTAGGAAAGCATGTGCCCTAAGCCCTGGGGAGCAGTGTGTCTAGGAACTGATGTTTGTCCCTAGTGACTTTAGCAAGCTGAGAACAAACATGCCGGAAAAGGTCTTTTTGAAGTATGACACATTTAACCTAAGAAACTCTCTTCTTCACTATCTGCTTTTTAGCTGATGGGAAGTCAGATCTCTGCATAAGGCTTCCAGCTACAATAAGTGATGGCTTCATATTCAGAGACATGCGACTCCTTCCACCATTAACTCTACCTTCAGCTTCCCAAATAAGCAGCAGTACACAAAGCGGACAGTAAGGAAATATAATGGTGACTTTTAGACAGGCCTCAGTAGTTCAATTACATATGGATTTCTACTCTATTCTGAACAGTTTGTCCCTGGGCTGCTTCTCACAAACAGGTTCATGGCACTGGAGTCTGTTGAAATAGACTTTGGCTAGGATAAGACATGTCTGATTACTGAAGACATGCCTGAGCATGGCACTGGGATGGGCCTAAAAACATTAGTTTTGGTCTTCCCCTTTAGGAAAAGCAGAGATCATAAAGCACTTTCTGTTTGCTAATCAGCACCCTAGGACCAGATCAGGGATCCAGCTAATAATCTTAAATGATCCAAAATCTTATGCATTTGAGCAGAGTATTCCATTACCTACACAGGTACATGACTTTAGCCAGACACTYGTGTTTTTCATGTGCTTTAAAGAATCCTAGACCTTTTAGTGAGATGAAAGCATGAGAACAGCATGGGAGAGAACACAAAATAAGTTCAGGCAGGCTCAAACGTGAGGGCTTCAGCTTGCTTTCTTTCTTGAACCCACTTATCTAGAGCAGCACAGAAGATATTTTCTTCATGGGCAAGAAATATACTTTATTTTTTTTAAATGGCAGCAAAGAAACCTGAGCTAAGAYGCAGGTCAGTCCAAAGGTAAAGCTCAGGATTTTCGGTTTTGCATCTTGAGTAAGGATGCTATTAGCAATCACGCACTGTGCCCATAAATTGCAGAAATGAGGCAATTGCTAGGGTCACAACAGAAGGACAGTTACTTCCTTGGTGCTCTGGCTAAACTTTTTCTTTCAAAGAGGAATAAAAAGCCTCTAGATCAGCAGAATATCTGAAGCTCGATTTCCTATGACTATTTGCCATGTAGCATCTCTGGTGCCCAATAACCCAGCTGAACTCCCACTGTGGCCTTTACAGAACTGAATCGAGTTCCAATYCCATCTCCAACTACCACAAGCTCCCTTTCTGTCTTTAAGAAGTTGCTCATGAATGGCTGGTCCTCAAGTGACTTTTTGATCACCACTTGTTCTTACTGTAGAAAGTGTCCCTTCTGCAGAGGCCTTTTTTTTTTTGCTGCTGGAGCATATTTGCTACCTGGAGCCTGCATTAGAAGTTCCTGGGGGTTTCCCTGTAGTGGATGAGCATGCATATGCAGCTCCCATCTGGGCACAGGCCCTCACAGAAGCATTCAAGAAACCAAGCAGCAGGCTCTTTCTTGGATGCAATTTGCTGCCTGATTGTTCTCTTGTAAGACTAGCCCTAAGGGATAGCTGAGACATATGACTTCTGTGCAAACATTACAGGTGTTCTCTAAGCTGGGAGTTAGTCCAGATCTAATACAACTTTCATGTTATAGGTAACACAGGAGCAGCATCAGGAGAAGAAACACTAATTAGATGACTTATGAGCCCTGAAAAGACCAGACAAGAGACAAAACAAAAGATCCTTTTCCAGAGACCTGGAGCATCCCCTCCCAATTGCTAGTGCTGTTTTGAGACTAATCATTGACCAGTGAAGCTAAGATTGACCTTGGCAGTCATGGCTAGACTCCACTGTCAGCTAAGCGTGATGCATCTTGGGACTCATGACAACTGCTTCAAATAACAGACACCCCCAATACAGATGAACGCCAGGGATTTCCAATATCTTGTCCTGCTATATTGACAGGCCATGAGACATGTCAATATATTGTGCAGTATTGTGCCACAAAGAGGAAGAAAATCTTTCCCAGATTCTACAGTTCAAAGATCTCTTAGATCTACCAAGGAAGAATAGCTCTGTTCCTGGCAAGTTGYGATGGAAAAAGGAAAGACCTAAAATAGCCCCTGCTAGTCCACCTGTGGAGGAGGTCTCTACTACATCCCAATTACAGTGCATGTCAGAAATGCACGACTCATCTGGATGGAAAAAAAACTTCCCAAAGTGAGGAATGTGCAATTCCACTTATTTACAGCAATTCTCCATACTCCTTTCCTACTCTACCAGCTGCTCGAAAGATACACAGCCAGCGCATGAAAGCTGTTGCAGGATCAGCCTTTGTCACAAAAGAGATGATGTGTGTATAAATCATACACTCATGAATGATTCTGTCCAGTGAGATATCAGTGTATAATTAACCCTCCCATTTTATAGATTACTAAACTGAGACATGAAACATTGACCTGACCTGCATGTGATCCCACAGACAATGAAGGACCAAGGCAGAAGCAGCAGCTCTCCCTAGCCTCTCAAAAAGGCACAAGCAGGAATAAAGATGTGCTTTCTTGCCGCTCTGCATCGTCCTTTCAAAATCCCTTCTTCGGTCTGTAGGCTTGGGATGTGCTCTTGGTGCTCACATCAGCCCTCCATGTAAACCATCCCTCACGGACTAGGCTTCACAGGACATTTCTTGTGTATTTTTTTGCTAATGCTTTTTTTTTTTTTTTTTTTTTTTTGAATACTAAGAGGTGGGGGGAAGAAGGGTGAGGGAACCCAGAGTGAAGGCTGCCGCTGTGCTCAGTCTCTATGGAAATAATCCACAATGCTAATACATCCTAAAATGGTAATAAAGCCTGTGTTCTCTTATGTAATCTCATAGTAAGAAAGAGCTCTGTCGGCTTGCCTGACAAATGATATCTCTGTAACCTTGGAGGGGATTATTACCAAAAAACACAGGATGGAAAAACAAAGCAATGCGCACACCCCCACACACAGGGTGCACACAAATCCAGCAGATGCAGCAAAAGGACAAACAGCTCCAGTCCGGCTCCTGCTCATCAGCCCTGTATTATTACACCTCTGCCATCGAGCAGGAAAAGCACCTCCTGATGAAGAACTAGTCCTGCCCTGGCTCCTCTGCTCATAGCCTCCCTCCTTCCCTACACCCCCCCCCATCCACCTTAGCCCAGGAGCAGAGAGAAGGGAGGTTTTCCCATTTTCTGTCCTCCCTGCCCTCCCCCAAAATGAACATTCAAAGCCTCAGCAGCTGGCCAAATCCAGTTTGCTTGCGTCACTGGCACACGTGGGAGCACATCTGTCCAGCCCAGCAGTGATGGAGCCAGGGCTACGTGCGCCTCTGAGGAGGATTCATGCCCCTAAATCCATCAAGTTGTTTATTAGCAAGAGGAGATCATACTTTTTTTTGTCACAGCTGTATGGCACCTTGAGATTACCCAGTTTGGTTTAGAGCTACAGGAAGATGTGTGTGTTTGGGGGTGTTTTGAAGGCCAGAGTACACTCATCCTGGAGCTATATCACAAGCTTGGCTGGCAAATCATAAAACAAAGCTTAGCAGCTCCTTATTCTTCTTGCTCAGAGGCAGTATGGAAAAGAGGCAGCCAGGAGCTCCCCACCAGATTAAAGCCATGCTTCACGAGGTAATTTGTGGTGTCACATCCATGGAGGTATTCCTTCCACCATCTCCTCTAGTTCCTCTCTTTCTCCAACAACCCATGCCCCTCTGGGGAAAAGGGAATCACCAAGTCATCCTAGAAATCTGTTGGAGGCACAGCTCTAGCAAAGTAATTGCTTGAACAAACACTCACATACCCCTGCGGCCTGGGCCCAAGTTCCCTTCTCCGGGACATGGCAACCAAACAGTCTGGAAGCTGACCCCAAGAGACAACTCTCACACAATAATATGAATGCCAAGCACTTATCTCCAATGCCAGCACAGGATGGTGGCGCTCTCCTATCTCTTTCCCACAGATTAAAGCATGAGAATGTTTAGCAGAGAGCCAGAAAACTTTCTTGAGAACGAGAGATGACATCAGATGGGTTTTTATGCTTGATTGAGCACTCTTTCATGATGGGCTGAGCTTAAGAGTCTTTTAATGTTTTCTCAGGCAGCAGGCAATGAATGAATAGGAAGTCTCAAGTCAGACAATATTTCTGAAGGCAGAAGGAACCCAATTTTGAAGAWAAATTAGTCCTAACACTTAAAAAGAGAATATTATGACACTTTAAAAACATGTTAAAAAGAGCACAGCCTTTAACAGTCAGTGCATGTGGGGAGCTCTAGTTCACATTAGAAGTATACAATTTGACTCCCTGGAAAACAAAGTGTTACAATCATTATTCACATCAGTCACTTTTTTTTTAATTAATAACCTTGTAATTGGTATTGACTTAAACAGACTGATGACAGTCTTATGATGAGCCATTCCCAGCCAAGCTTCCTACTTAATTGCCCTCAGGTCAGGAAAACAGTGAACTCCATTATCTGGCACTAGCTTTCTACCCCGAAACCAATCTCCTTCCTGGACCACCCAGAGGTCATCTTACACAAAAGTCACAGTGAAATACTCATCTCCACTGCCTTCCTCCAGCTCTTCTTGCTAGCACCATGGCTGTGCTGCAAATCTGTTCGGTGCCCCCCAGCTGTGCCACAGCCCCTTCTGAAAGAACAGGATTTTGTGGGGCACTTATTTCACTTAGGGGGAATAAGGCTGAAAAGTTGATCGTCATCAGAGTCAATACCATCAGAGCCTTCATGCACCTCCCAAAGCTCTTTCTGTAGGCAACTGTGGCAAAGAAAGCAAAGGCTAATCAAACTCCAGGCATTCATTTCTAGAAAACAGAAAGATCAAATCCTGCTCTTYTGTTCAGACACGGGCTCAAGAGATGAAAAGCCTCCCCACCAGCCTGGATGTATGAGTTCGGGTCAATTTTGAACCTTTCTGACATAAATGCAAAATGCAGCTTGGACATATTGCTATGAAGTGCAGGGAAAGGAAAAAAGGTCACGCTGACAAAGGACAATGTTGTCTCTGTAGCAGCTCAAGGTATGGCCTCACCTATGACGGATCACAGCTGAAAGGAAGGATTTGGGGCAACATTTCTGGCCCCAGCAAATTTCAAGTGAGATTGACTTCCAGAAAGAAAAGCACATGCCACCTAGGTATACAAAGCATTGCAACACCTAACGTACAAGGCTCTCCCTTATAGCTCAATAAGCTGAGAAACAACCTGGCTGCATTTGCAGTGRCAAGCAGCCACAGTGTAAAGCATGACAAAGGGACCAAGAGGCCAAACCATGGGTCTGACACCAGATTTGCGAGGAAGAGTCTCGTGGCCTGACCATGGCACAGAGTTTGCCCTTGGCCACTCCTGGATCCACTGAGCCACGTGGGCTTAGGGCATCCCTCCCAGGGTAGTGCCTTGCTCCCCTCTGCCACTCAGCTCTGATCAGGACAAAAAAGGTCCTTTTCTTCTTCAGGCCTCAACAGCGTGGCCCACCGGGCTTCAGCCAGCACCTTCTGGATAGTTTCTCCCTCCACTACCAGSGAGTAGCATTAGAGGGCACTGCACTGCTTTGAAAACCTGCTGCAGGTCCCCCCCCAGCCTCCCTGAGAAATAGCCACCAGCACAGGGAGCACTGCCAGAGCACCCTTATCTCCCCCAGCCTGGCTGTCCTTCAGCAGAACCGTGCAGAGCAGGGTGCCACCACCCCTGCCGGAGGGTCTCTTCTGGCTGACCCAGGGACTTCTTCAGTGAGCTGCTGCATGGCATGCATCCCGCAGCCTCCTATTTGTGGGTGGCACCCTGGAAATTCTGCAGGGGCTGCATTTTAATTAGAAAATGTCGAGTCTTAATTAAATAAATGTGAAGCTGAATAATGCAATCAGGAGAATTGCCCTGTACTCTTTTATTTTGCAATTCAATTTATTTTATGCTGTCCCCACACTTTTAGTTTTCATATACCAAAGTCTTTTGCATTGATCACTCAAAGCTGCATTGCAGAATTTGCCAAGAGACAAAGCTGGAAGCCCCGGCTGTTGAATAAAGGGCAGTTGGAACTTTTCACAGCTGGGGATGCATCAGAGGCAGCCTGCGTCTCCAGCAGAGGAACTGTTCTTCAGAGATTTTGAGCATGAAAGTTCCCACTGACCTTAATCACAGTTAAACAACGCTCCTGATAATCAGGTGCAAAAGAAGAGAAGAAGCAAATATACTGTTCCATTTCTAACTAGGGAGAGCCAGACACATGCATGCAAGCAAGCACATAAACCAAGAGAATACCTTCATTCTGAAACCCTGCAAACCTTGACCACAYAAAAGTTAAATTTAAGATTCTGTAAACTAAAATTACAAAACAAAATTGAGATTTTTGCTTTCAAAAGCCAGTTCCAGTTGCTAAGTGACTATAATACACTTCTCTATCACTTCATTTTAAAAACCCACGCACTAAGAGCAAGGAAATTGCTACGTTAGGATATCAGGAATGTGCCCTAGCAAGATAATGAACCTTATATATGTATTTGTACTACATTAGCACTCAGAGACCCTAGGGAGTCATTGTCTTTGGTAATGTTAAGTATAAAAGACAGTTCCTACCCAAGGAGGTCTTTTAACAATCTAAAATAGGGCCCAACAAGTTGGTGTGAGAAACTATAGCATAGAGCTGGAATTGGAAGGAAACAATTCTGTCAGCAGTGAAAAGAGAACACAYCAGGAACAGAAAGAATTGTGAAGGAAGGTATCTATGAGCAGAGTAGGTGACTGAGGCTATAATAAATTGTGTCTGGAGAGCTATAAAAAAAAACAACACAAAAAAGTAGAATTATGAATGAAGAGCTGAAGTTGCAAAGTTGTAAAACCAAGGGCAGAAGTTTGAGAGAACAGAAGGACACCAGAGGAGCATCTTGAGGGAAAAAACTCACAATGAGGATGCAGACACAGGGTCATAGGTGCAAATTTGGAAGAAAAAATATGGATCTTGGATATATTGCAGGGAAAGATAGTAAGAGGTAAACTGAGCAGCTGAAACAGCACAGACAGTAATAGCTGCAAGACAGCAGACACTAGAGTTCTAGTTACTGTAGCAATATATGCAAAAATGTTCACACAGGGAGAATATGATTCCTCTGTGCTTTATCAAGCGTCAAAAAATGGAAAATATGAAAAGACTTTACTTCCCTTCCCTARTAACTCTGGAATCCTTAAAAAGGACCATTGATTTTATTTTCTAAATACTATTTTACCAGAATGCTCGTGCATTAGAATTATCATCAGTGAATAAATTCGTCAGCTGACTGTGTCTGTGGATAAAGTCCTTCTGCTTGCTGATTCTTAGGAATGTGGGCATCGCTGTCTGGAATAAGGTCTGCATGTAACTATAACAAGCCCTGTTGTTTTGTAAATACCCCTTTTATTCACAAACAGTGCTATGCTTTCCTGTATGATTCTCCTTTGTCCATCTCAAATTGGAATTTCCCACTCAGTGCCAAGCAGAGAACAAAGACAAGCAGGCACAGACACCATAACACAGACTTCAGAGTATACACATAGAGTACATGTCTGGGAAACGGGTCCAAAGCTGACCCATGAGGGTCCTCTGGCACATACAGACATGGTGCCTGGTGTCTTCTCCAACTCAGATGACTTTACAGCAGCATCTGGACCTTGGGCTGTGGTTCAAACACAACTGTCCACCAGATAGCCACCACAGAAAARTTCAAGAGAGTTTGCACAGATAATTCAGAAATAAAAATGATCAAACTTGATTGAAAATGAAATTAGAGAGGTAGTTTTGCTTCTAAGGCAAAAAGATATGATTTCCGTCTACATATATAACACTTGCATCATTTAATGTGATCACACTGTGAGTTTGTGTGGGTGTACATCAGTAGTTTCTCACCCACACAATTTTTGAATCTGTTGGCCAGAAAATTTAACGGAGAGGTAGACAGCTCAAAGACTTAGGCTCCTGAAAATTGTGTGACATTCAGAGCATGAATAAGTTTGTGTTGTGACAAAGGAAAACTGCAGTGCAATCTCAACAGACAACTGCCTAGTTCAGCCTGCCAGACAGTCAGTCGCCACATGAAGATCCCAGAGCTGGGTACTCCACAGGTACCTTCTCATTTGATCAAACAAATAGGAAGTGCAGGAGAGGGTAAACGTGTTTCCAAAGATCACAGGAAAAAGGTCACAGGAGACACAGGGAAGGTGCAGAGTGGTACTAGGGCGTCAGGGTGAGGCACAGAAGGCTGCAGCAGGACACAGAGTGCCTGAAGATGTGGGAGCTCTGTAACTGCTGTGGTGCTTGATCCTGAGGATGTCAGTGGAAAATGGTGAAATTGCAGGAGYGCTGGGGATGCAGGACAGGAACTGGAGGCTGTCAGGTTCCCAAATGAGTTTCCCTTTCTATGTCAGTAGGTAAGAATATCTTTTTCTTTAAAAGTCTATAAAGGAGGGMGATGTCACCAGGTGAGTATGGATGCAAATCAGCATAAGCAAGCTAAAAGGGCATGCCAATCTCATTCCAGGCATACTCACTCACCGTACAGTGAAGTTAGCTACATAGGTAAGAGAAGCACCATCTTTCCTCTGGGTGTTGCCAACAACCACGGAGAAATAAGAGCAGGCACAAAATGAGTACTCTCAGTCTTCACTTCCCTGCCCATATGCCCTGTCTCTTGTCTCCATTTCCTAACCATTCCTTTYTCTACTCCCTGAGCTTCTGCATCTCAAGGGGCTTATAAAATGTGTTGAACAGCATTTCACATCTGAATGATGCCTAATCATTTTCTGCAGATTTCAAAATATTTTACATAGATGTACAACTGAATATCCACAGGCTACCTCTGTAAGATGCACCACAGTCTAGCAGATAAGTTACAGATTTAGCAGGCCACCTGTGATCAAGACTTTGGCCATTCCTACAGCACAAACTTCATGTGTCCACAGATAAGTGACTTCACTATGCAAAAAAAATGGATCCATATCCATTCCCCCACTGCCAGGGAGGCACAGTAGCAGGGAATTCAGGAGGAGGAGTAATTTATGGTTTACAGACAAAACCACTTTACCTTCCTTCAGTACCATGACTTCCCACTCCTGTACCACCACACTCATACCTCAGTATCCATCCAGGAAAGTAAATCACTGCTGCAGGCCTGCAGGCTCTTTGCCTATCCTTTCCTGCTTCTGTCTTGCAGTTCCTGTCCCCACGGGTACCATGTGGTCTCCCTGCCAGAACTGCTTGAGCATCTCCGGCATGCTGAGGGTTCAGGGTGGGCAGGAGATGGTAACCAAACACGACTCCTCAGAATAGACATGATCCCCCCCTGCTTCCCATCCCCCGTCTCCGGTAATCCTACCCCAGCAAGGCAGCGGCTGGAGGCAGGAAACCAGGCAGATCTGTAAAACAGGAAACACTCAAGACTCTGGGGATTAACTCTACCCCTGAAGCACAACTGCTACTGAGTCCTGCTCTTATTCCCAGCTGGGGTAGCCAGCCAGCCCATCCCCAAATCTTCCTAACAGGTGGAAAAAGAGGGGGTAGCCACAACCCTCAGAGGAATCTCCAAACGCATGCCTAAGGGTTGAACATTAGCAGGTACAGCCAGGGGAAGCCACTGGGTGAGACCTTCACAGAGGAATGAAGACAGTGAGCCAAATAAAGACAAGAAATTCGGCACCCAAGTAGAGATAAAAATACACTGAGTTCACCCYTGCTCACGTGTGTCCCTTGGATAATGCAGGCTTTGCCTGCTCTGTGCTCTTAGAATTGATGGCCTGAGTGTGCCTCAGGGGCTCTTCTCACTCTCTTGGCCACAGGAAGGCACAGCCAGCCACACTAGCAAAGGCTCTCAAATGGGAAGACCAGCATCACATCCAAGGCCTAYGGACATCACACACAAAGTAAAATTGGGTGAACAAACTCTGCCAGATCCATGCAGCCTTCAAGGCCAGGCATCTCCACAGCTCTCTGGGAGCTGCTGCTGAGAGGGAAGAAGAGCTGCCTCGGGGGCTCACAGCGGGTGAGGAGACAAGGGCAGCCTGGGACTGGAGGACAATTTTGAAGCCTGGATGGCAGCCAGGCTTCTCCAAAGAAGCACAACTGAGAAAGGAGCTACTGTCCTAGAGCATCCCTCACTTGACGCTAGGCAAAGTCCCATGATCAAGCGGTGGGTGGGTCTGTGTGTAAGCCAGGGCAGGAGTAGGGAGACAAGCTGTGGGAGAAATGCATGAGCAAGAGCAATGACCCCTAGATATGAATGGCCTGGAATCGGGGGGGAAACAGGAGAAGGATGGGGTCACAGAAAAAAATAAGAAGCAACAGCCACTAGACAGAAAACAGACTCCATTTTTCTGCACTGCTGAACTGAGTCACTTAGTCTTTTATGAGACCAATGATGTACACACACACACACACACACACACA
>NW_028185328.1:544863-594344 GCF_003343005.1 Rhea americana | reverse complement strand
AGAGAGAGAGAGAGAAAAGAAAACTCTCTGCCTGAGCAGATAAGGCATTTCTAGTGAAGACCATATGAGAACATATCAGAAGGCTATGTACATATATCTCTTATAACATGCTGCTACACCATGAACACAGCAAGGCACAAAGCAATGCTAGGATGGGTCCTGATGTAAGGTGGAAGGACTGCGGAGATGATGAGAAAGATCAGACTCGATACACTGGGGTCGTCGGGAGCATGGGCCAGTCTGGTGGGTTGCAGCCTTGAATCCACACACTGTGTGCTTTGGGAGAGTTCAAACTCAGATCTAGACTTCAGTTCTTCACATTTCTCAAAGAAGTCTGAACCTGGTATTACGCTTTCACATCAAAGCTCAGACTAGAATCCAGTGTTTCATCCACTCTTCAGATGGACAGAGCTGATCCATGTTGCCAACCCTCTTAATCCAGTAGTTCTGCATTACCATGGGAGGAACCATTAATGTAGAAACCTGCTGAGCCACAATGATAGACACATGTGTGATTTGGTAGAAGACAGTATACCTTCAGGTAGTGCCACTTTGCTAGTGTGGCAATAAATGTAATCAATACAGATTTGCCAGAAACCAATACCTGCAGATATCAAGATCAATAATGCATGATTCTTTAAGTGCCTCAAGAAGAAGAAATTTTAATGCCTAGACAGACCCTCTTGCTTTGCTACAGCTCCTTT
The DNA here is from genome assembly GCF_003343005.1 of Rhea americana. Lineage (NCBI taxonomy): Eukaryota > Metazoa > Chordata > Aves > Rheiformes > Rheidae > Rhea > Rhea americana. The sequence goes on along the minus strand of NW_028185328.1, from coordinate 593,640 downwards.
AATTTGGATAAATCCATCCCTTTCCATAGACAGTAGTACTGGAAGCAGCATTATGCCCATATTATTTTAACATTTGTTTCCCATAGGCCACTGCCCCAGCAGCTTTCTTTCCTTAGACTCCTCACAAGCTTCAGCAAGCTATGGTTTAGAGATAGTACACTGGATTGGACAAGCCCAGTGTGCTCTGCAGCACTCAGGATCTAAAACCTGTGACAAGGGGTCTAGGTACAGATATGGTGACAGGGGCCAGCAGCCCTTTCAGTCACATGGAGGTTTTTAGCAAATCAAATGCAACATGAATCATGCACTCGGGACAGTGGCATCTGTGTTAGCTCCTTTGACATTAAATCAACTTTAGTTCAGGTATCTCTCCGATATTCCCCTCCAACCATAACTACCAATGCCTTTACATTTCGCAAGACGTCCCCGAAACAGAGAAGCTGTCAGGTGGCTGTAGCAGCTGAGCATGAGACAACAGGGCCCTTCACACTTCAGCAATACGTGGGAGGCAGTTTAGAACTGTGGAAACAGCATGTTTTCGGTATATTATTGCTCAGTGATTAAGGAGTTAACTACACTAACAGTTACATTTGGGGCTTTAGATTAAGCCTCTCCAGACTAACAGGTCTGTTTGCCTCTCTCAGAGCAACCATTCTAGCCTGCTCCAAATTCAGAAACCTTTACCCCTCAAATTCAGGATCCCCTTTGAATATCTTTGTGTCTTTGAGGTATTCTTGAAAGGAAGGGAGGGGGAAAAAGAGATAACAAAAGCTCGGATTTGCTAGTATCACTGAAATTTTTAAATCTGGCAGCACCGAGGGTCATAAGGATGTCAGCAGCCAAAAAGCATTACGAGAGACGAGATCTAGAACAGGTAATGGCCTAATGGGAGGGGAAGTGGGAAGAAGACAGCCGATAGGAGAGGAGATAGGGAGGAGCAAAGCAAAGCATAAAACTGAATATGACAACAAATCTTGTCTGGGAATATCATTTATCCAGGGGATGGTAAACTCTCACAAGAAAGAAACAAAAAAAAATATGTCCTGTAAAAGGTGCGCAAAAGTGGTGAATTTGGAAAACAAGTTTCTCTAAGTAAAATAATTTCCACCTTCAGCCCACTCTGATCATAGATCAATCRCCCAACTTCAGTGAGAAACTGGGGTAGCAGACAAATACTGCAACCCAATCAGAAGAGTTTCTCATGAAAAATGCATTATGCACACAAATCAACACATACATACACACACTCACAAATAAGCATGGAGGAAATTCCTTAGTAATTTGCTGTTACACATCTTAGGCTGTTCCAAAACCCTCTTCAAGGCAGAGGGAAAACACTTTGCCCTCCTATGGGTAGTTTGTGACAGGCTGGGATGTGAGACGAGCAAGGAGGCTTCCTACCAAACATCAGGCTCTGGCCATTTTGCCGAAGGTAAGATGCCCAATGGTCTCATATAGACAAGCAAGTCCCCATTTCTATCCTGGTTCAATGAGCTCTGCAGACAGGAGATAGCTGTATCCTTCTCTTGGGACCTTCCTCTCAAGAGTGAAAGATAGATAACCTTTGTGCAAAGCAAACAGCCCAAGGATACAACTCCAAGAGGCTGTAAATCAAGAGAGAGAGCCATCTCTTTCCCACATGTTAGGGCCCGGGACCTCCCAGACTCCTAGTATACRGTCAGCAAAACTTTGATTTTGGAAATTCACACACAAATCTGCCCCTGTATAACCATGTGCCAGACAGGATTCTGATGGGATTTCAGGCCAGGAAATATTCAAAGTCTTGAAGACCATGTAACAAAAAGATGGCAGACCATATTCTTCATCTTCAGCATCTAAACTAAAAATGTGTAGCACAGACTCAGGAGCAACTTCCAACTGAGAKTCTGACTGATGACCTGCAGTGGGGACAAAAGGCCCTGAGAACTCACCCAGGGAACAAGCCACAGCCTGCAGTACTCTCAGTATAACTGCTGTCGATTCAGGAAAACCATCATTTGGAGTGATTAAGCTTCATTTCCTGTACTGCAGGAAGTCTACATAGCAGGAGCTTAGCGGGTACTGATTTGCACCAGTTTTTGCTGAAGATTTTTGCAGTGAAGTCCTGCTCTGTGATTCAGATAACTGTCCACTCAAATCTTTACAGATATTTACATCATATGGTGTGTGCAGACAGGAACCAGGAATGTAACCTCTTCTGCTAGTCATACCTCTCCCTATAAACACTAGCTTCCTTCTGCCCATGCTCCTGCACAGAGATAGGGAAAATCAGCTGTCTAGCAGTGTTATAAAACCCAAGTACCCAACAGAGCAGATCCATTCAAATATACTCCACAGACAGCAGTGCRTAATAAATGTCATTTACAGGGAGAGGTTGTTCGACCACCTAATATAGTTGGCAAAGCCCTTCCAAATCAGGCAAGCTTCATGTTATAAGCTACAAACAAATATTCCAAGCTTCAGCCTCTACTGGAGCTCCAGACTCCAAAGCACACAGCTGCTTGGTTCGATTTGTATAGGTGCTTTCCTCTGGCAATCAGACAGATGAAGATTGCCCATTCATCTGATTTGCAAGTTACGTAATCATGAGAAGAAAATAGGTTTTGGTTTTGCTTGCTTGTTTGTTTTGCTTTAATAGAAGTCATGTAATCATTTTAAGCTCCAATTCAAACTGGACTATTTTTACATTTCAGGTCTGATCTCTCTGGAGAGATGATGAATCCTTTTGCCTGGCTTACAAAAAAAAAAACAAAGTTGTGACAAACCATGAATGYTGAAGGACTACACACAGTGCAGTATGTCCCTTCTCATCCTGAACCCTGTAGCGCACTCACCAGTTGTTCACCCCACAACTCTCACATACAGATTCCTGGGAGCTTGTGTTGTAACCTGAACCATATGGCCCAGGCATTCCATAAATCATGTTTCAGTTCCCAATTATTCTTTTAACTTTCTTTCATCTGCACATCCCACTTCCTACTCCCCAAAGGTAATCAGTTCTGCATTTCATCTAAGGTTTGGAGCTCACTAGGCAGTTCTGCACTTCTGTCTTTATAATCCAGCAGCCCTGGCTTTTCAGACACATCCTTTGACATTAGCTGTCACTGTGCGTGCTACCTACCATCTAAATGCTGAGTTGCCAAGTTTCAATCAACTATACTGATAAAAAAAAAATTGCACACTTTAGCCAAACCATACCTGATCCATTACACTGGTTCCAGTCCATGAACTGACCAAGCCTTAGTATCTAGAGTAGAACAGGCTTTCCCAAAATGCTATGCCTGTTCCCCACCACCACCCCATTCCTCCCTCTGCATCACAGGGAGCCTTCTGCTAAAGCCATCATCATAGCAATAAAATCTGTGTATAGACATGTCTCAAACTCCAGGAGTGTTTACAAACTGATTTATTGCTTCAGGTCCCATCAGTAGCTGTTTTTGCTCCTTGTTAAACAATTTGGATTTCACTCAAGCACTTCTCAGGCAGAAATGCCCATCATGTTGGCAGCAGGATTAAAATGGCATGTGAGCAAGCCAGGGTGAAAATGTCCCCATTAAATTTTCATCTTTCCTCAGGCTACTCTGCCTATAGATCTACACAGGTATTAAGACAGCCTTGTCAACGAAAAGCATTAGCTCCACTTCCTTGTGAGTCCCTAGTGCACAGTCAGCAGAGCAGCCAGCATGATATGGTGGAAGGAAGTAACCCTTTTCGAAGTGGCTGCACTCCTGTCACACTAACACATCACAAGGCACTYATCACCCGCTGCCTCACTGGGGCTGAGGGGAGGTCCCCGAGGACTGGACACACAACTTGAGCAACCCTCCTTGCACAGCACCTCTAGGAATAGCCAGCCCAATACCTGCCAGAGAACATTTTCCAAGGCTGTCCTTTGTGCTGGTTACCACTGGGAAAACCATCAATTTGAATCAAAAGTGCTAACATTGCCTACAGCATCCCCTGTTGCACATCCTCAGCCCTCTTCAGCAGGGCCCGCAGAGGTTAGGCCACAGTGGGGAACAGCATCTTCTTGAACAGGCATCTTACCGCAAGCTACTGAGACGTTGTCACTCAGATCCTCCCATGTTCTGCCCCAAAGCCCTCAGCAAAGATGATCCCACCTTCGAGTTTGCAGTGCTTCTTCAACTCATATTCAGTCTTTTCTTCTCTCACACTGCACTTTCCTTTAACACAGAGACACTGAAAGAGATGTTAAAGGTAATTGCTCAAGGGTGTAACCATCCTTTCTTTACAGCCTTCATACAGCTGGGCCTCCCTGTGGTTCAGCTCTCTGAATTTGGGCAAGCAAAAGCCTATAATAAAGAGAGGAGACCTTCACGGGAAGAATTAAAATGCTACCCAAGGTGAGTCTGCAGCAAGCTGTTCCCTCTACTAAGCCAGAGCTGAGATAGCAGCCTCATCTGCAGGAGACCTGTGCTGTCAGGGACCTGGCCTTTCAGGTCAGAGGTAGCTGAAGACCAGACCTCTTGTAGTCATTAAAAATCCTTTTTTCACATGATTAAAAGTGATAAGCTCAGTCTCATGGCTAAATTCCAGCTCAGGTGATTACATGTTCTCTATCTTAATCCCCCCACCTGCTCTACAGGTCTGACTGAACAGAGTAATATCAAGCCAATATTTGCTCAATAACCTACATCTATTTTCCAGAGAAGACACTGGAAAATCAACAAGTCAGGCTCAGGGAAGACTCTATTCAGAGGAATTTGAAACCAAAGAGAATTTGACAAGCACAGATAGGCAAAAAATGTGTTTAAGCTGTCTACAAGACAGAACGTTTTCCTGAAGAAGCTAATGAGGAATTTAGAGATTTGTGTGCATTTGATTGCATGTGCGATCAAACATCCTATTGCTGTAGATCCAGCATTAAAATATTGCTAAGGATGCAGCCTTACAATATGTACTCCACATAAGGGCCCATTAAGAATGAGAACTACATAAGTACTGGACTTGACCAGATGGAAGAAAGATTTTTTTGCATTTTCTCATCATATAGTTACTGATGGCTCTGCACCATCGTCATAATAGCTTTGTCCTCCAGCTGTATAGTCATAATTGCATTTTATTTTTGTATTTCTTTGCAACTCTGTGCTAAGCACAGCCCTCAAAATGGCTGCTTTTGTTCCATGTAGGACACTTCCCTCCCTGCATTGGCCAGCTCTAACTTCTGTTGTGACAACCCATTTATCTTCCTTAATATTTGTTTACCCCTTTTTTTATTCTGTCTGTTTTCTTTGACATACATTTTTAATTAGATGTACTCCTCTACTTTCATTTCTAACACACACATTTATTTAGAAAGCACAGAGCTTGCCATTCTTGCAAACCTCTGTTGTATACTTAAAAGGTCAAGTCTATTTCTTGCAATAACCTTACCCTGGCTAGGTTATCAGTCATACATCACAGATAACATAATCCCTAAGGAGCCCATTTGTATTCAAATTGCATTCAAATCTTTTTTCTTTAGTGACAAGGGTTTATAAACATAAGACAGAATAGTATCACACCAATATAATTACTATTTTCTATTTTTAGAGAGAATATGCTTTTTGCAAGGAACACTCTTCCTTCTAGTCTTACAGTAGATTTGAAACCTTCAGAGATTTTGATCAACATGTTGCAGTTCTCTCTGAACTGCTGCTGCAGAGCTCCTGAGCCTCCAAACCCATTCCAGGTAGCAGGTTTGAGGTTCACCCTCTCTCTCTGCATTTCTCCGAAGCAGCACTTTTCAGAAAACTTGGAAGCACTGGAGCCACCTCATTCAGTGCTCTACCAGAGATACTAATCCCATATTTATATTCACCAAGATGATGCCCAATAAGAGGGACAAGAAAGAAAGAAACAGTGCTGAAAGATGAGGGCTGCTCCTGCAGTCCTGCACAAGGCCCTAGGTTATGGTAGAAGTATATCTCTGGAGCTTTACTCCAGGAAAGTATCTGTTCCCACAGATACAAGCTCTGCCCCTCCTGATCTGCAGGGCAATACAGTGTTGCTGGCGCACTCCAGAGTCACCTCCACTTCAGCTTTGCAAAAGAAGGCTAGTACCAAATTTATGCAGTCAATTGGAAAGCAGGTGGGAACACTATCTAAACAGCTCCTTTTTCTTCCACCCAGGAGCTTCATAAGCAGATCCAGATGCCTCCACACCACTGTAAGAGGAAGGCAGGACTCACAGGTAAAGAGAGTCACATTAAGGCACAGAGAGGTCACACTTTTACTCAGGTCAGTGTCAGAGCTAGAAACAGGATTTGAGCTGGAAGCAGGAATTAAAACAGATTGAAATTATGCTCTGCTGATGTCCTAGCTTTGCCCACATCCTTCCACCATTTTCTTTACATCAGCCTTAGTATCTATGCACCTTTATAAAGAGTCATTTCAGGGGTGCAATTGTAAATACCAAGATGGGGGACAAAGTGGGAAGTCAYGGATGGTCAGGCAGAGCATTGCAGCATGGTCTTAAATTAGCTTAAAAAACTCATGCCTTGAGCAGCTCTGACTCTCAACCTACTACATCTATTACCTCCTCAGATGTATAACAGTTGGACACTCATCTCAAGCCAAGTAACTGAACCAATTCCAAGATAAGCCAGGTTCTTTTCAACRCTGCTTCAGTGCCATAATTAATTCACCAGCCTTTCCCTTTCCCCGCCTGGTGCCAGGTCAGCAAATTCACTTTTATGCCAGTTACTAAAACTGTATTTTGCTCTCTCTGGCAGTTTATCAATTTTATTGGCGTGGATACGTCTTTCCCAGATTGCCTTCTGAAGTAAATATATGGTAGAACAAACCGTTGAAAACACACAGGACAGAGCAAAAAGCTTGTCTGACACACGGGGCAAYAGGCTGGAAGAGACCGAGTCTATGCATAAGGCAGAGAGGAAAGCATCAGTGAACAAAAGAGAGAGGGCCCATGTCTACATCTTCCATACCCATTGGAGGACTGTGGGGGTGCTTCTCTGCACACCAGTGCTGGAGCATCCACTTTGTTTCCAGGATCAGGGTGGGCAACATTGGTATTGCATACCCATGGCCACGTGGTAGCTCACAGGGCACACGGCAAGTCATGCAAACCAGGACCAGCTTTCAGCTATTCTCTGCAATGCCTTTCAAAGCAGTTGCCTTTTGCAGCAAGACATTTCTAATTTCTGAGATGACACAGGAAGCCTACTGTGAAACACTGTGAAATAAGATGCATTGAGGCTGCCTGCAAGGTATCAAGTACAAGGAGCATGCCTGTACGATGGAAAACAAGTAGCTAAAATAAAGATATCAGCTCTCCAGCTGTGTAACCAGGGGTCCTCACTGTGAAGGCATGTGTATACCAGCCCTCTCCACTTTCAAAATGCTCCTCAGATTTCACTGCCATCTCAAACTCATTACATTTACCCTCCAGGTACTGTCTGTATCATATTTTATTAATCTGCTCACTTGTTATTATTTTCCCTCCCAAATCTGTTGCTCTTCAGCAATGCTATAATTTAACTGCAGCTGAAGGCTGCTTGGGTTTTGATCACAACATTTTCTCGATTAGCGCATGCCAACGAGAAAGCTCAAGCTCATCAAATGATAAACTACCATAACTGTCTTCACTCTCTGAGATTTATTTAGATTCCAGCAAAGAGAAAAAATTCTCCTACCACATACAAATGCCATTCCCCAATCATGCCATGACCCACCAGCTACCATGGGGCACTGGCAAGGACCTAGGTGCTGGGGGTCYAGGTGCTCAGACCTACACATGCAGAGCCAGGATGGGGCAGGAGGGAGCACTACCAGGTAAGGACATGAGGCTGGACTGAGAGCCTGAGTCAGCGAGCTCAGTCGCACACAGCTCAATAGGTTTTCAGTTGACGAACCTACAAAACACTTAGGCTAAGCCCTAAATCCGTGTATACCACGACACAACAACCAAGCGGTAACTAGTACAGATGATCTGAAGAGAATAACCAGTGTGCTTCAGGGAGAAAGCAAAAGAGATTTTACAGATCCACCAACCTCTTCAAGAGCAAAGGTGTTCTGAAGTGAAAGATCATGATCAGCATTGCAAATAAAATGTGCTCCAGGCTATGAAAGGAGAAGGGCAACCTCCTAAACATCTCACCTGATCGATGGAAAAATGCTTTCTTGCCCTCAAATCWGGTGGTCACTGTAACGCTGTGTGTGGACCCATTAAGGGACCCAGCAAGGTACCTAAAAGGTTATCTAACAACTGTTGGGGCTCCAACATATATATCAAATGTGTTGTCTTCTCCCATTTTTTCTCTTTCCAAGGAAGGTTAAAATCAAGACAAGATGCTGTTTTTCTGGCAAGATAGTAAGAGAGSAGAGAGACAATCACTACATGGTCTACCATGTCTCCATAGTGTCCCATCTGTACTAAAAGAGATGATCACATTCTGCCCTATTACCCCAAAGTAAATCTGATCCTGATGAAAACACAAAAAACAATACTGAAAGTAAACATTACATGGGAGGGGCAGGCAGAGAAAATTTCTTCCCAGTCTCCATGACAGCCATCAGAAGCCCCAGAGTGGAGGACTTGGGCTCTTCACGCACAATTATGAGAACTCTAAAACTGGTCAACACCAAAAAGCCAATGTTTTGCCTTTCTGGAAATGCATGTGCAAGCTAACTCTTCTACATAGGCCTAGTGTTTCCCTAGGCTAGTATCTCTTTCAACTGTGCAACATGGTATGTTACATATCCAACAATACCAATCAAGATCCGCAGCCTCTCTTCCTCAAGCGGAAGGCAGGAAAAAAAATAATGTATCACTGCWCTAAAGTCATTCTGATCTGGCCTGAGGGGATATTATCATGAGGCTTGACTCCCTGGTATGTTTCCAGACATTTCCATTCCCTCACTGTCACTTCTTCTCSAATAAGATAGCTTGCACTGTTCGCACAGCTGTCAAGTCAATCAGAAATGCCGGGAGACTGACAGCCAGTTGCACAACAGCACCGTCTTGCAAAGCCACCCTCTTTCTGCCACTCTACCCCTTCCAGCGCGACCATCTCCAGCCATGACCTCACCAACTGYTCATGCAGCAGCCCCCAGCCTGCACCCTGCTTGTGAAATGGCCTGCAAGAAGCACCCTGCCTCATTGCCTGGTGGGGATCACATGAAAAGAAGAGTAAAGGCCTCATCCATGTGCAGGTTTATTCCTGAGGAGAAGGCAGCTGCAAAACTGGACCAGGGTTGCTTCCTGCTAGTGCACATCCTTGACACCTTGCTGGCTTCCCTGAAAAAGRCACATGGTGGTTCCCTAAGCATCAGGATCTTGGATGTGGCAGGCACGGGACTAACATTATTCTGCACCAGCAGTCAAGGAGCTGCTGCTCCATGTTGTCCTGTAAGATGCCATGGGTTTTTGATGCTTTCAGGGAAGGTTCTTGCACTTCACCTGGAGATGAAGAAGGAAGAAAAAAGCCCTTCTTTCCTGGTCTGCATGTGATGAATCCAAGAAGCTAGCAGACGATAGATTTTCTTGGTGTTAAGACACTAGCAAACACTTCAAAAAAAGGGTACATGGGAAATAAGATTGCAATGGATGAAGTCAACGGAAATGAATATGTATAGACTTTTGTGGGGTGCCAAAATCCTTTGTTGTTTAGACAATGATCTGCCTTGTCTCACAGAGTTATTGATGACCCYGGCTGATGAGCAAGACCTTGCTGATTTCAAGTGGAATTAGCTGATGCAACTCTATTTGAGAGGAAGAACCCTACACTTCCTCAAGCAACCAGATCACAAACCTTGCATGCCTGAGTCAGTGTTGTGCCACAGACCCTGATTTTCTTAATTTTCTCACAGGCCACAGTAAGTCAAAGTTACCTGCCTGTGGAAAGGGTAAGTCCTGCAATTTCAGCTGGGCACATTACTCTGTTCTATGGTCACTGCCTCTCAAACACATGATTTTCCTCCCTAGACGTGTCTGGAAATTTTCCAGGATAAAAGCTTCTATCACTTAGCTGCTGCTGTTACCTCCCTGGAAAGACAAGAATGCACGCCTTGGCTGTTAATTTCTGAGGTGAYAGCCGTTGTCAGACCCTAACAGAGCAAGTGAACATAAAACTTCAAAGCAGCTCACTATTAATCTGTCAAATAAGATGTCTATGTGGATGCTGAAACACACCAGGCCAGGGCAGCTTGACTGCTCTCCTATCAGGCATGTTAGGAGCTCAGTTTATTATATGTTCTGTTATTACTAGGCTGACTTTATTTGGGGGCCTCTTAATTATGATGCAGTCCGCTTCAGAAATAAACCCTGCAATGGTGTCTGCAATCACTCACAAAACCAAGAATTACTGGGCAAGGAAAAAAAACGTTAGAGGCAAATCTTCAGCTGTAAAGGTCTCCCATTTACAGTACAGCAGGTTACTGCAGGGGCATTTGAGCAGAGTCACTCTGTGTTAGGATGATGAAGACAGGGAGCAGTTGCCCCAGGTAAGAGCAGTGGCAGAGCACAGGCGCCACACCACAGCGTTTGCAGTGCTGGCAACCGTGTCACAGCCTTCGGACATCTGGTGTGCCAGAGAGGAATCCCTTCTGGGGGGGCACACAGGTTTGGAGAAAAAGACGAAAAGGAGCCAGAGAAAGAATGAGGTACAACATGAGGAATTTGTATACGTTGCAGATTCCCACAGGCAACGTTAATCTTGGTAAATGCAATATGTTTTAGAGATTGATGAGGTGAGATTATTACACTGGGAATCCCCTCCAGACAACGCTTTCTCTCAGCAAAAGCTCTGCAAGTTCTCTGGCAAATATACAAGTAGCAGGGAGAGGAGAGGTGTGGAAGTGTATGGTGGGGATCAGTTGTACACAGTAAACAGTCCCTAGTAAAGTACAGGCAGACTTTTTTTKGGGGGAGGAGGGGGGAAGGAGGGTAAGGGAAGGAAGAGGGGAATTATATTTTTAACCAGTAAGAAGATGCAATAGAAGGCTGCAGCACAGCCATTGCTAGAAGTACTCAGGTAGATATTTCATCTACCTATTAGGAGAGTGATGCCTCCTCTTTTGCACCAGAAAAAGCATGGAAAAACAAATGACTAACATGTTAGGTGTTTTTCTGTCACTAGGCTCCAGCTGTTGGCCCCTTCAAGCTTCTCAGAGAGTGTAGGCTGGGTATACAATACTCTGGTGGGAAAGCCTGGACCTTTCATGCCTTAGCTAAAGAACGACCGTCTTGCACTGCAAGTGGGGCTCTGCAGTCCTGAGTAACAAAAGGATAAGCCTGCCATTTTTAACACTCGCTGCAAGGGAGGGTGGAAGTCCAGCAGCACCGCAGTCTGATGGYCACACAATTTGGCCGTGCAAACCAATCAGCACATCCAAAACCAAACATGGGCATACTTGGGGGCTTTTCTATCTCCAGTTGTGCAGTTTCACCAAGGATGGCTGCTCTCAGCAGACTTTAGCATGGTATGGTGCAGCCAATGTCCATCATACCCTCCACAGACCTTACCAAAGAGATAAGAGGACTGACAACCCCACTACAATTCAAGAGCAGGCAGACTGAACAGTGACAGATGTTCAAACATTACTAGAAAATACAGCGTTTGCAATGCATCTCCAATTGAGAAGCATGAGCAGAGCTGACTCTGTTTTGTTTCTTCATATAAAAAYAGAAGATATGGAGAAGAAAGAGGACAAAAGATGTGTGGATGTGTGTGGGCTCAGACAGTCCATCTCTGTCTGTGCAGAATTATTTACCACTTTGGTGCCTCTCCTCTAGTATTTTCCTCTCTGTACGTACATGTCCCAAACAGTGAGGTTCTTGCCATTGTCACACAGAAGCCAGACCAAAAAATATGTCTATTAGAAGCTTTTCCTGATATTCTACCTATGTTTCTTTCCCTAAGCTTTACTCATCATTCCTGTTTACATACTTTCTGATAACCTTTTGAGGAGCTCCTTTCTCTGAAGTTCACACCCTTCAAATTACATGAAAACAGTTAGGTTTCCCCTTTTAATCGTCAATTACTCATGATAAACACACTTAGTTGCTTTAATCTTTCCTCATACCTCGGCTCTCCTCCAACATCCTAATCATCATTGTTATTCTTTGAACTCCTAATTTCCCTGTCTCTGTGACAGTGAAATGTCTGGAGCTGAACACAGAGGTTTGGGTGTGATCTGACCAAAGCTGCACACTAATTTCATCATTAGCAAGATTAGCGTCTCTGGCAGGAAGCTTATGTTTGTTCATTTGCACATCTCATTGCTCATGGTACTGCTGTCCTCAAGCAGACTGCAGATTTCTCCTCCCACTATCATTTGTTCATTGTATTTAACCAAAGGATTAAAAGCTTTCTCAATAGTAATTACACTGATTGTTTGAGTCCTGGTGTTGAAGCTTGCCAGCACTCCTGGACAGGTCCCCCAGTTCTGCATGCCATGTCCTTTGGCATGGGAAGCGCAYGCAGCACTGGGTCAGATGGTGCTGCCAGGCTTACAGCCTAAGCAAATGATCTCCACCTGAAGCCCAGGGCAAGCTGAAGCCCAAAGCAAACATCTATCGCTTGATRCTGTGGCCAGCTCCATGGAGATCATGTAGGAACACAGAGCACTCTAAGATTCAGCACATCTGCGTCATCCATCCTGGCCCTGCTAACCAAGCAGGTCTGTGTGTGCATCTGACAGCACTGATATCTGTAAGCACAAACTGAATCCAGGGCAGGTAAGCCAGCTAGGGATGCTCCGAAACTATAATCTTTCCCTGGCAAGGAAAAGGCAGCACAAAAGCCACCTGCATATAGCTTTAAAAACATGTTAGCTCCAGTGTAGTAAGCCAGAACAAAAAGAGTATCTGCCACAGTATCAAATGATAGCCTATTACTGGATGGCTTGTGGGAACATGTTCCCACAGGTGAGTAACACCTATGATAAACTTGCCCACCAGGCAGAAATGAAAGGATGTCATATGTTTTCAATTTGCTAACTTTCTGCCTACATTTCAGGAAGAAATTTCCATTAAAATGGAGCTAATGATACTTACCTGCTTTGAGACACAGAAGCTGAAAAAGCTCCCATGTAAGGAACAGGCAGTATTAATAATATATTAGGCTTCTCTATAATATCTTTGTCATAGCATATATGTGACCTTGCACAAGCTTTATTATCTCCCATCTCTGTGCCTTAGAAGGGTTAAAGGTAATTTTAAAATTTAAAAGCTTTCCCCTTTGCTTGCTTCCCCTTGTTCCTAGAGGGCTGACCAAATTTCACTTCACCTGAGCAGTAGGTAAGTAAAAATTGCCTCAGCCATAGAGGAGAAATCTAGGTTAATTATGTTGATAACTTAACCTCTGGGCTAATCTCTAGCCCATTAAGGTAAGCAGATGGTCAGCTTACTGCAGGGGAGAGGAAGCAAGGATGGAGTAGCAGCTCCCATTCCCAGCAGGCAGGACTAGACACATCCTGGAGATGGTGGGTATTCCCAGTCTGCTCCCTTCCCCCACAGAGGGGTTTTCTTTGCACCCATTACTAAAAAGGCGATCTGGAAAAGGAAGCACGGAGCTACTAGAAGATAAATAAATGGTCACACAAAGTGTTTTTTTTTTCCCCAATTCAAGGAATCAGTGCCTTGGCATAGACTAAAACCAGAAAGATAGAGAGAATGGAGGCACTTATGAATGCAGGCTGGCCTACCTGAAATGGGGAGGTTAAGCAATAAAGAGGAATCTTATATCCATAAGAAATAAAGATCAGACATAATGTGTCATTGTGCAGAAGGAGAAAAAAGCATTTGCAAAGCAGTCTATTGACCAAAGCAGATGCTGAAAGCCCTCCTAGGAGCACTGCAGCCTGGGCTATGTCCCTCCCAAGGTGACAGGGAGGGAGGAGGATGGGCCCTGTGGTCAGAGCAGAGGGCTGGGAGGCAGTTTCCTGGCTCCTGTCCCCAATTCTGTCAATGATGACTGGATTGAGCAGCAGCAAGGCAGTCTGTCTCAGTTTCTCCATCTGCAGAGAATTCCTTCTATTTGCATTGGGGAGGGGGTTGTAAAGCTTAAATGTCTGTAGAGTGCTTTCCACTCTAAGATGAAAGAGAACAGTGACACTTCACATCTCTGTTAACAGTGTTTCTTCAGCAATGAGAAACGGATGCTGGGAACTGCTTGGACTGCCTAAGAGCTCCCTGGCTTTCACTGAAATTGCAGAAGAGTCTTCAGCTGTTCTCCTCCACAGGAACAGCAAATCCAGAGAGGAGAACAGGATGAATATGGGCTTGTGTGCAAATATCTGTGGTGTACAAAAGGGACTCTCCAAACTACCCATTTTAAAAATCATTTCTTAGGGCAAAACCATACCACCCCAACCTTACCCTCCAACYACCCTAACAAAAGACTTCCCAAACACTGGAACTCTACAGACTCCCCACTAGGACACTAAAGGTCATAGCACGCAAATAATCATCCATAGAGAGAAGCAGGATGGGGGAGCCTCAGATTTGATTTTGTTTAAAGGCACATTTCAAGAAAAATGGTGATACTGCAGTGTTGCATCATGACATCCAAGATCCCTACAWGAACACATCACAGGATCAAATCACAATGTAACTATGCTGATTTAAGGTCAATATGCAACCATATATTTAACAGTAGTATCTGGAGGAGATGAATCCAGCTGGTGCACACTACAGCCTGAGCAACTTTCCCTTATGCATCTGCTTGTAGGTGAACTGTACTTTGTGAAAAGCAGCAGTTAGAAAAAGATGACAAGAACACCGAAGCCCTGAATACGTTTACCTGGTGTACTCCAGGCCAAAGCAAGCTCTGACCACAGCTTAAGCCCATCAAGCTGCCTCGCTGTGGTTAGCATGCTGAGATGCACGGTATGCTAGCTTTCGCTCAGTGCTGCACTGAAGCAGTCACATGGCTTTCAGACCACAGCTGGCATGCATCCACTAGCTTGGAGGGCAGGTCAAGGGAGCTTACTTCTGCCTACAATATATCATGTAGACACAGTCCACGTCACCTGCCTGTRAGCTTATTAATGTCCTTCTCCTCATCTTCCCTTTCTTCCTCTCTGTTCCCTTTCTGTAGGCAGACTCTTTTGGGAAGTGGAAACGGATTGTACTGAATTTTATCTACTCACCACTAATGCACACGCGCACACATGCAGACAAGCAGGGTTCACAAAGAAACGTCTGCTCCCCAAAGGAACCTGCACACCATTTCATCTCCTGGAGACATCTCTGGCTATTCATACTTTTCATGCTGTACCTCATGGGAACAGCAACAAAAGTGCAGCTTCTGTCAGAAAGTGACTGCTGCCGAAGGACCCGTTCTCACTGATGAGACCAGCTCCCTCTGTGATCACCTGCTCAGTCAGCTCTGCTCACTTAGGTATCTTTTAATGGCTCCTTATTCCCGCTAGTGGTGCACAACTGATAAAGCTAACTGGTGGCAAAGGTCCTCCTCTTCTGCTTCAAACTTCAATATTAATAAACCACATCTTACAATAATATTTATAACCAGCAGGACTACCACTTACATATTACAGATAGCTCAGACCCTGGCACAAGGACTCAAACACTTCCCTCTGCCCTCCAACCAAGATTGTTCATCCACCTTCCCTACCATGATAGCCATATGCAGACTTCTCCAGCCTGAGGGACCCCAGACAGATGCATGTCCCTTGGCTTGACAGGGTGGCCCTCGTAGGAGCTCACCTGTATGCCAAATTTCACTTGAGCACTTCTATAGGTAGATAGGTGTCATAGCTTCAGCTTCACTGACAGACGTTTAAATCATAGGACCCCAAATCCTTTCCAGATGCAGCTATATATTGAGGAAAAACTGGCAGAACTCAGCCTGCTAAAACCGGTATTATTAGCAGTGAGGTGAGAGCAGAAAGAAGCCTTCTTGAGTCTTGGACCCCTGGATGAGTTTGTGTACAAACCAACCAAGTTGGCTCTAGAAGCTGTGCATCTCGGTGGCAGAGCCATGCACCAGCTGGCTCCRTTATTGCTGTTTGCAGAGCCTCATGGCCTGGTTTTACCTCTGCTGTAGAAAGACTGTCATCAGGGCTGGAAAAAGAGGGAAGATGTTTTGAATGGCAAAGAAACATCTAACAACATTAAGCATGTCAAAATGATAACATGGATGTTGGAAACAGATGGTGTGTGGGAAGGAAGTAATTTGTCTCCTTCCTCAAAATATTTGGTTTTGCAAAAAAGGCGCAGGAAAGATCAAATTCCACTTCACTTCCAGGGAGCTAAACTGATAATAAGCAAGGGCAAGACCCTCAATATCTCACACATGCATGATAGCATGAAGCACTTTGCTCAGCAAGCCAAGCCCAGAGGACAAACAAGCCGGACCGAGCCAGCCCCAAGTGCCTTCCGCTCTACACCTCAACAAGGCATGGAAAGAAGATCTCAAGAATGAGAAGCAGAAATCCACCTATATGGCTCCAGAATACTTCATGCTGGGAAGGCAGCAACTCTGTGGGGCCCTGAGGAGGACCATGACCAAAGCATGTTTCAATAAGACTTTCCTCTTCCAAATCAGTCGAAGGAAGAACTCATCTCTGGATTCAATCCAGCCCTGCCCAGTGATAATTTCTAATCCAGCATCTGAAGGATTATAGAAAGTTAGAGGAGACAGATSGTGCTGCAAAGACAGAGAAGTCTTATTGCTTGGCTGCAGCCTGTACTTCCTGAGGTTACACATGGGATTTCAGACAGCTCCACCTCTGTCTAAGCTCCGCGTGCYGGGGGTCAGCCAACCCCGGGTACTGGCAAGATGCCAGCTTGCTGTACAGGCTGCTGGTAGGATGGCCAAGACAAAGTAGGGTTCCCCTCAACTCSCATCAGCTGGCTCTATCTCCTTCGAGGAGCACTCCCACAGTCCTTGCTCCCCACCCTTGCTGTCAGTCCTCTGGGGGCACAGCAAAATCCAACAGGCACTCGGAGAAAGGTGATTAGCACACACAAACTAACAGTGGCCTAATTCCCCTGAGGGCTGGGAGAAATGGATGGTTTGAGGCTTTGGATTTTTTAGTTTTCTGGGTTTGTAATAGTYGGGAGTTTATGTGAAAACATATGTCTGTGTGGGTTTTTAAATCTGCCTTTCTTTCTTTCTTTTTTTTTAAGACACTCTAGAATTATTACAGCTCAACTTCCTAATTTTGGCCAAAGACTTCTCCAGTTAAATAATAAAACAGTAAAATCACAAGCAACTGAAGTCCGAGCCAGCAAACTGGAAGAACCCTTTAAAACTCACTCCCTGGTTTACATTAACACTTATTTAAACCAGTTGCCTGAGAGATGCTTTTGAGAAAAACTCTTTTTCTGAAAGGCAATTCATCTCAGCAAGGATAAAGAAACTTCATGCTACACCTGTCCAGCCTCCCCAGAACCCCTGCAGCAAAGCCTGGGAGATATCTTCCTGATATTTCCCATATTAATAACAAGCAGGAAAAAAACACAAAGCCAAAACACACCCCAGGAGCCTTTTAGACACCTCTGGATAATGGCACAATTGTCTCCGATACTGCAGTAACCCCCATAAATCAGCAATGCTTCAGTGAAACATACAGGAGCCTGACAAAAGGAGTATCGCTGCTTCTAACGGCAATATATTTTTCTCTTTATGAGACACCTTTAAAACAAAGCAATGTGGAAAAACATGAGTCACATGACTCTGTTCTTGCCGCTCCATGCTGCACAGACCTTGGCAAAATCCCACCCCTTGCTACTCCCCAGTTTTGCCTGCTGCCAGACAGGGATATTCCTCTCACAGCTACATTTTTGAGACCTACAAATGAAAAAGTTAGTTGACAGGTTGGGAAGGAATAAGTAACACACTCTAATTCTGAGCTAGCATTGTGGGCACACGGGCACATATTCCCCTTTCTGCCAGCTCCATGGGGGAATCGCGTCCAGGACAGGGATGGCAGAGGCCTCATGCACAACCCCAAGCATTTAAGCATCTGCAAACTGAGTGTGTGGCTATGTCCCTGATTAAAATGGAAAAAAAAGCTCAACTCAGAAAACACTCAAAGTTCAGAGGACCAAAATCAAAGAAGCGAAGCTGAGGGCAGACAGTGCTTTACATCTCTATCTTTTGCTCCAGTGGAATGTGCTGAAGGCATTATTTACAACAGACACATTGTTACACACCAGTTAAGTCTTTCTTCTGGAGCTGTGGGGGCTGCGGGAATAATGAGATAATTATTCCTATTATTCCCAACGATGGTGGGAATGAGATTGCTTTTGTCCTAGGCTCCCGACTACTCCAGCTGCAGTTCTATTCTAGCAGCAGAAACACCTTGTGGAGGCTCCCGGGATGCTTTTGCTGTGCCTGTGCGTGGTTACACACATTGGGGCAGGAGGTCAAGAATGGAGGGAAGGGAGCAGAGAGAAGCCATATGAAAATCCCCATGTATACGCCATACAGACCTCCATYGCCCTCTGGAACTATGGGCAATGCATGCTTGCTGCTGCTGTGCCAAGGACAGGGCCATCAGAAGTGGCGTGTTTCACCACTCCAAAGGCAGTGGTGCCAAGCACCAACCCCAACCACCCTCAAAGGCTCAAGCACTTTTCTTGAGTGGCCCAAGGCATCCCAGCACAATGGAGACCCATTTCCGACATCTGCTCCTCCTGCAGGGAGGTGATCTCCAGCCCACACCACAGCCCGTGCCACCATCACTTCACCTCCCTCCACCACCCACAGTCTCCAAGGACCATGGYAGGGGTTAGGCATCTCACAGGTTTCACCTGAGGAAAATTACAGCCTACTGAGAGCCCACAGCATCACTCTCAAAGCACACATGCTGTGCCTGACCAAGCTGCCCTACTTGGGCAGGGATGGGCAGGAAATGCAGACAGCAGATGGGAGGGAATTAAACTCAGATTGAGGAGAGGCTCTGCCTCCCCAGAATTGAGACTTATTCCTGGCAATGAGGAGCTGAAAAGCACTTACGTATCAGCACTCYTTGTTAATTCACCAGAGGGTATTATCCGAGCTTGTTACAAGATTGATGTTCACTGTGGTACAATYGTTAATAGTTACCACTTGGCCTGGATAAGGATGCAAAATCTAGTAGCCAGAAGTTGTTTCTCTTCCTTGCTTGATCTTTTTTTTGATCCCTTGGCCCTGAGTTTAATGATCAGATCAGAAGACTAGAGGCTTTTTTGGCTTTCTAGTTTACTCAAACTAGACTCACACTTCTGCGGGCCACTTGTCACCACTTCCACACATGCTAATTAGAGCTGATGAGATCCTGAATGGAAATGACACCATTGCATCAGCGAGCTGGGGAAGGAGCTAGCTCTTCAGCAGAGCTGAAGCACACAGCTTGAACCAGAAGCTCAACAGACCAGCCATCATCACCTGGTAGCCCAACACCAGTGACCCCATGTGCATGAAGGCAGTAAAGAGCCTTCTGCAAAGCAGGAGAAGGATAGYGTGGCTGCCAAGTTTGACAGTAAGAATGCAGCTGGAAGTCCTTAATGTAAAGCTTTGTGTAGTGATGCCTTCAGCTGCAKTTGGACTAGATGGTCCCTTCCAACCAAATTCTTTTTACAATTCCGTATTTCAGGGAAGATATAGGCTTGTAAGCTTCGCAGACTATAYAGTAACCATCTTCAGGCAACACCTTTCCACAATATTCGTTTTACTTACATCAGTGAGTGCTGTGAACAGTGGTATGGTTCTCTCATATAACCAAAATGGTTAACAGCAGTTACACCTCACATTCAGCATTCCTTGCAGCTGTGTYATTTGCAAAGAATTGTCATTATTTGCCTATTTTCCACTGCCACATCTTCYGGCTTTCAACAAGACACTGCTCAGAGAAGCCACTGTGGGCCTGACAATAATGTGGAGATGAGCACAACTGAGTTGGTTATCCTTGAGCTGCACACAACAGCTTCATTTACAGAGACAGTGCCTGAGACTTGTAGAAGCTATTGCAATCAGAAAACAAAAGCCGTTTTTTCCCCTTGTTTTTAAGCAGGCGGTACACACGTGAGAATGACACAGGCTGCAAGCAGCTGCAGTACCCGCACTCTGCACATCACGCAGAAGGAAAACTGCTGCAGGCTCCACCAGGATGGGCACTCAGCTCCTGGGCACTAACCCCGTTTCTTCTCTCCGCTGTCCAGAAGGACAAATGCCCTCAAGGGCTCGCATGTGCTTGTAGGGAAAAGCACAGGGCCCTGTGCTCTGATTTCCAGAGCCACACAGGGAAGGGAAGCGAGGAGGGACTGTTCCCTGCAGCAGAGGAGAAGCAGGACCAAACTATTTTTAGTAAAGAGAAAACACAAGCAGAAACACTGGACAAAGTGTGAAGCTGATGAAAGCCAAATGAATTAAAAAAGAAAAGGTGCATGGACTAGCGCTAAGTTATTCACCTCCACACATCCATCCTCCTCTGTTCCTCTTCTTCAAAATAATTCTGGAACAAGCTAAAATCATTCCTTGTGAACTCCAAGATGTAATTARTTCATGAAGGAAAGAGGTATGGAGGTTATGGACGTCAGGGGCAGAGAAGCTGAAATTCAGGGCTCAGTTTCCACTCTGCTTTTCACCTTCTCTGCATCACCATCAGATGCCTGGGTAAAGCAACAGCTCTGCTCCTCAGTGTGTGCATGCAAACAAACAAAATGCAGCCCTCACTGCCTAGGATCAGTGCTGACAGGGGTTCCTCTCTACCATGCTCTGCTTTGCCCCTCCTCCTAACCAGGTGAGCTCCATCAACCTTCAGGCTGGATCCCAGCAGGAAAAACCATCCCTCTGCCAGTGGAGGGCAGGCCAGGATATGCTCTTCCCTGCAGATGGGCTCTGCCTCCTAGTCCCATGGCTGTGCTAGCCATGTGAAGCCAGGCTGCTGACCTTTTCCAGTCACAAGCCTTGCTGAATATTTCATAAGGGGATTGTTGTTGTCTTGTGGGTTACACATTTAAGATTATTATATTTGGAGCATGGATAGAGAGGATCTACTTAACTAGATCTTTTATTCTCTCACAAACACACGTATATGCTTAGCATGTCCCCGCTCTATTGCACGGCGGCCAGCTTGCTGTGCACACACATGCGCACATGATGCATGCCTTTTGGCTGCCTCCAGCACATTGGGCTTAATTAAACACCCTGGAGGCTTGTTTCTAAACTCAGATTATTGATAGATTTTTTTTTTAATACCCTGACTGCTGCAATTCAGAACTAAATGAGGTGAACGAAAAGATTCAAATGAGAGAGAGAGAGGGAAGGAGAAGCTCAGCAATGCTCAAATATAAGCAGCAAGAGGACACATGCTGCACTTGGAGCAGACTGCAGGAAAACATTACAGCAATCTCCTGGGAGCTCTGTTCTTCACCACACATGGCATGTATCCAACCAATCCTCTGATTAATCACACCCTGGTCACTAGGAAGAAAGGACTGGAAAGGATCATCACGGGCACCAAATCCAGGGTCATCAAATCCCATGTCATTCATGCAAGTGCTGAAAATCTTGCAGTATGCATTTTAATACATCTCCCAGTGTCCTGTGCCCCATGAGGAACTCTACACTGACAGTAGACCAAAATCTGTAACTACAGAGTGCCCAAGGCCAGAGGAGGGCAAATCAAATTTATCACTAACGTCCTGCAAGGYGCTGCTGTGAGTCTTTACCATAGGGAAGAAAAAAGTGCCCAGAAACTTGAGAAAGTGGAACATACCCCAAAGTGTGTGTGGGAAGGGAGAATCAAACAAAAACTCCCAAGAAGTTCCCAGCACATTCTGCTGTTGTGATTTGGGGGCGGGGAGGGATGCCCTCCTGACTCTATAGATGACCAATAGGTGCTCTGAAACACGCGATTAAATCATGGGCAATAAAGAGTAAAGTTATACATATTGTCCAGGCAAACTAAGAAAACCTAAAAGGAATCCCTCCGGGGATTCAAGCATCCAAACTGGTAAGATACTTTTATCTCCAGTTGGAACAGACTTCCTTGCTTAACTGAGGCTCTAGTTTGGACATCCAGTGCAAATGACTGAGACAAATGGGTATATTATTTATTCCAAAAACTTGCCCAGGATTTATACAGGCTGCTCATCTTCACGCTGGATCCAAGTCAAGTGCCCCTAATGTTGTCATCACTAAAACGAGAAAATGGTGGGAAACTTAGTGGAAAGACAAGAAAAAGAAACCACTATAAATCACACGCCACTACTGAACATCTGAGAGGACTACCACCTCCACAAAGAGACAGAGAAACAAGGAGATGGGGTAAAGGTGAGAAAGACAGAAACTCTAGTCTGATCTTGCAGAGCTGGGTATTAGTGTTGCAGGGAAACTTCCTCTTTCCTATGCAGTAGCTGCTGCTGCGCAGGCCACAGAGGTGGGCAAGSAGGAAACTATAAAGGGTCCAAGCCAGCAGGGAGTAAAAGCCTAGGGTCTGAATGCTGCAAAAAGAGGGAGAAGCTAGGAAAGGCCTAGCTGGCCTCTGATCCCCTACCAGTCACTGCACATCAAGTAAATGCACACACCACTATATACACGGAAGCTGGACAGCACATCAGCTTCTCCATCCTTCTTTGGGATTCCTCCCTGGAGACAAGCTAGGGAGAAGACTTGTACTAAATATCTCAGTCCGCAAACAACGTTTATACAAAACACAGAGCCTGCCCTCCATCAGACAACAGTTTACAGGGGGATGGTGGAGGGGAACCACTGCACTCTTTGTAGGTGGAGGGTTAAGCAGCAYTGCCTGGCCAGAGCTGAGGCAGGGAGTTGGAAACCCTGCGAGCTGCCTCCAACTGCAGAAGTAGCCACATGACCACATGTACAACTGGAGACTGTCAGGAGTCTGTCCGTACTCTACCCATGGAGACTCATTAATGTTATTATACACGCCCCCCTCAGCTTGCCTTAGCTTGTAAGATACTTGACCTAGGTGCTAGGTTTGTTGTCAGGCTCAACTCAGCATCTGCAATGTCCCATGATGAAGAATGCTGTCTGAAGTAGTGCAGAGTACTACGAACACTGGTTTCCAACAGCATTAGTCARCCGTTTCATCGCATTGCAAAGCAGGCAAAGACTCACTACACAGAGCATCAAGATTTGGGCGCAGCTAGWTCCAGCACCCATGGCAACAAAACTCTCGCATTTGAGCTGGTATTGATTTTAGCAACACAGTATAGACTCCAATTTATGCTTTAGCTAGGAAAACACAAAAGTCTTTCAACCAGAGAGTACCTTATCCTCAGACAACTTTCTTGTTCTTTCTGATCCTCCAGAGAACATGCCTCTGCTGTGAAAGTTTTTTTCCCTTGATATAAATGGGATGGTTTTGTTAAGCACAGGTTTGGGTCAGGGGCAGTGTCTGCCCATGGCGTGGGGTTGAGCAGCAGCTGAGGAACCTGTGCCAGGGGTCAGAGGATCTTATGTTACCCCTTAAATGGGAACAGAAGATCTCCCATTGCCATGGGGGCTATCAAGGAGATTACCCTACAGTTGTTTGTCATCGATAAGAGGGCAAGGCTGGTATGCAAGTCCAGACCAGTGCACATGGTCCCCTTTGTCAATCAAAGGGCAGAAGGTTATGGCAAACAAACCCAGAAAGTGCTTCAGCTGAGCTGTAACTGGTAGCTACAAAACACAGTGATACTCTGCTCTGTAGTTCTTTTAGAAACTCAGAAAGACCCCATGCTTTCCATCCCCCCTCCAAAAAAGAAAAAAAAAAAGGAAAAAAAAGAGAAAATAAAAAGTTGGGAGAGGAGGATCAAGGAGTTCCCCAAGCAGTAAGACTGAAGCCTGGATTCCTGCAACCTGCTAGTTTACATTTTATTATGTCTAATAACTTGTCTAAACTCACATAACAGACATCTTTACCCTCAATGAGAATACTAATTTGCTTTCCTCTCTTAACCATTGTACATTTTGATGAAATCTGTAGCATACAATATTTTGGAGACTTCTGTCCAGCAGGGCTGAAGTCAGCCAACAAATTACATAGTTACAAAAGTGAAGTAGATAGTGCAACTCCACAACCCTTCCCTTCCAACAAGTAACTGGACTAAAAACTGCTCTGAAAGTGCACTGTTTATTTATTGCACTGAGAAGAACTTAAAGCCTCAAATTCTATATGAAATCCATGGCTTGGGCTGAACAGCCCTTCTGATTCTTGGCTTCATTTAGAGAAGGAGTTTTAAGAAGAACACAGGAAACATGCATTCCACAAAATTATAGCCAGACTTTTATGCAAGCTTGTTCATGATCCATAGGTACAGGACAAGACAGGCCTCAAGTCCCCTAGTCAGAGAGATATATAGAACAGATTACTGAGGTGAGACAAGGGCTTAAGGAACAGAAGAGATCTTGGGAGCAAACTTATAAGGCCCAATAGCACAGTGAAAGCACTGAAACAAATGTTATGTCTACCAATGACCTTTCACACACAGACACGCACAGATACAGACAGACACATACTTTCTCTTATACACACTAGGGAGCAGAGGAAGAGTGAGGCTTTATTATGTACTTAAGAAAAAAAAGAAAAAGAAAAAGAAAAAATTCTAAACCTGACATTGAAAGACTTCAAACACTCCAAACAGCATATGTAAGAGATTAGACTGATGGTCCTCTCCTTACCCAACTTAACATCTGAGCTCTTCTTGCACATTCCAGGATACACAAGAATTAAGAGGTGGGAACATAACTGAGAACAGAAATCTTGTAGCAACTTGGTAAGGCATTGCTTCCCACCTAAACTCCAAATGCAGGTTAGACTGAAGCCCCATTGTAATACCAGCAGCTTCAGAAAGCAAGCCCATGCCCAGTCTCACTGACAGCTGGGCCCCCTCTGGGCCATATCCCCCCTCCCTCACTCACAGGGTCGTGCCTGCTCCCTGCTGCAGCCACCAAGCCCCTGWTCAGCTTCACCCAGCAGCTATACAGAGCTCATACTGAAGCCTTTTGCAYTGCAGTATTGAGGTCTACATATGACAAGCTGGGATTTAGGATCACARAAGTAATTCCTGGGTGAGTAGCTAAGCTCGCTGCAGGAGTGCAACACATGGTGCCCAATGCTTTGCTGGCACACCACCCCACTGGCAGCCCTCAGCARCCACCTACTTCACAAGCTCCACCAATTCCAGCAGGACAAAAATCCTGGGGACAGAGGCTTAGTGGACTGAAGGTCAGAGAAACATACCTGCAACTGACTCCACGAGGGCAGAATGCAACATAAAGCCATGGCACACCACCACCATTCCACAGGGCAAAATGCATGAGAAAGGGGGAACCTCCTTACTAAGCTATCAGGTTGCAGGAAACTAGACCAGAAACTCCATGCGACCCTATTCGCCTGCAGATCGGCTCCATAGCCCTTTTGTTTGCATAGACACAAGAGCCAGAGGTAAAGAGCAGAAACTATTTCAGGTTATGTGACCCTGTCTCCAATAAATTGGATTCCCGAACACAATCCAATTGGCTGAGATGGGTAGTGTTGCTGAAAATAGTTTTGTCTTCTTGCCATCTTAGCTGGTAAATAGCTTTCAGCCCCCAAAACTGCTGAGATGCTATTCAGTGGTGGAAATAGCTTGCAGAAAAGTGAGATTGCTGGTAGGAGAACCTCAGCACTGGGGAAATGCTGCTGCAGCATACTCAGGTCAAAGGGACACCCTGAAAGAAGTCAGTAAAAGTCAATAAATAAATAAATAATAAGAAGAAATTAGTTCAAAGTTGCAAACCACTTAAGTTTCATCTATGATCTTCATTTAGGCACAACTCCTAAATAAAACCTGCATGGTTACYGTGGGATTAGGAACATAGGAAGCAGGATAGGACAGAACCTATTAGGACACAGGGTCTATATAATCCCTTTCACAGACAGATCGAGATTCATCTTAAAGCCTGTAAGGGTGMTTTGCTGCCACTATTCTGCTTAGAATCCAACAGTTTGAAATYTTGCCATAATCCCCACACTAGTTTATTCACAACTGATTTATCTGTTCTTTGGCCAGTGCCTTTCCTTAGCAAGCCCTTCCCCCCTTACACTGTTTACCTGCTAATGTATTTACAGAACACTCACATACTCTCCCCACCATTTTACAAGGGCTAAATGATCCAAACATCCAAGCTCTTCTAATSTCCTCCAGTAGGACAGAATGTCATTTCTACCTCTCAGCACAGGGCTAAAGGAAGGCAYGCATACAGCTATCCTCAACACATGGCTTTATGCCACCAAACTTGCCAGGACAGAGCAGTGAGTGGGGCTTTCTTCCTTCTCCTCGCCTTGCTCTGCACAACATTACAGGATGCACGTGGTGCTCACCCCTTTCTGCTCTGTTTCCATTAGCATGGGATGATGCAACTAGACTTTTGCTGCAATTCACTGAGGAACACGGCTGTCCAAACTGATGAAACAGCAATTCAGTGGAGGATGCAGAAGGCACTTTAGAGAAGTGGCAGTGACACCAGGCAGGCTTTCACCACATTTATCAAAGCACCAGCAGATTCCATTTCAAAGCAGCAGCAACACTTATAAATAATGGGCAGAGTTCTCTGCATCTACAGCCTTTTAATAAATAAAATGTAAAAAAGAAGCMTAAACAGCATAGTCAAGTTCAGCTTCTGCAATCTTTTTGGTCTTCCAGCAATATATGCCAATGATTTTTGCTTTTGCAGTCCCTGAAAGCCTGATTCTCCCTGGGTAACATCCGTTTAGCATAGACATGATCTTTCATATATAGGGGCCATGTTACCACACTGTTACTGAGAAATGCAGGACCCTGTGTTTGTGTGTGTGCGTGCATGTGTGTGTATGTGATTTCACTCATCAGCTGCTTGCTCAAGCTTCAGGCATAAAATAAACCAACACAGCCCTTTCCCTGAACACTATAACTTTATGTATACTTTCTTCCTTCCAATTGTCAGTATTTCTGAGAATGGCGTTTTGTTCAGAGATCTGCTTCCTACTTCACCATCTCATATTGAGTCCTTTTTAAGAATGACCAAGCAAAGAATACGAAAATACTTCCCGAGACTTGTTGCTGCTTATGTCCCTCCTTCCTGCCCTGCAGCAGCCCAGTTATTCTGTTCGTGGGCTGATCTACAGCACAGATTGCCACCACCAAAATGTTTAGTGATCTTTCAGCATGGGCTTAGAGCACAAGGTAGTGCCCATCAAAGCAACCTTTACAATACCACTTCTTCTTATGCACCATTTAAATAYAGTCTAATTTGGTAGCCAAGCATGCATACAACACATAGTACACATGTGTACACATGTACACAACACATGCACGCACACACCACCCAAACCACCTCCCACTCCACAAGAATACTCTGCCAGAGGACTAGCATCTCTGCAGGTCTTATGCCAGTTTGGCAGTGCCTCCAATGACCAGGCTAGGACAAGGCACACTGCTCAGAGCTTTGCGCTTTACTCAGCCCTTGCAGGTCTCAGAGAGCAAAGTCAGGATGGCTTATTCTCTGCTGCATGCCCTGCAGTGCCTGCCCCTTCATGCCAAGCTTGAGTGATGTCCACCGTATGGCACAGCAAGTATGCCCTCGCCACTAACATGATTCACAGCCTAATTAAACCCCTGCAGAAAGATGACATTTTCTGTGCGACTTGCTGCAAATTATCTGTGCAGTGCTGACTTGCTGAGATGCAGCAGTGGCTGCTACGGCAGCATCATCTCTGCAAAAAAGACAGGAAAGAGCTGGGGGCAGTGAAATGGCTCCTACTGTAATAATTTACCCTTCTGACAAATCCTGGGAAGTGCCAGTCCACCAGAGCTGCAGTTTTCCCCACATCATGACAGGTAACACAAGCCAGAAGCCAACGCAGGGTCCACGCTTTGCTGGATGAATACATCTCCTGTGCCAGTCAGAACCCACCTCTACTTCCCAGGCTGTCCAGACAAACATATCTCAATCTACAATAAGGTCATTGCTGTTGCTGAAACTACAAAAACCTAACAAACTTATGGAGCTTGCTCTCCTCCTTTTGTCATCCGCTCACAGTGGTAGTCATTGCAGGCCAAGCAACACTGGAAAATAAAAAGAGCAAGCAGTTCCCAGGACCCTTTTTCTTCATGAGTGCTGTCCAAAAGGAGGAAAATGACTGAGGAACAGAACTAATCAGATACAAGTGTCCCACTCCTCTCCCCCCCACCACCACCACCACCCAAAAGAAAGAGGAAAGAAAAAAAAATGAATTCAAAAGACAAAGCATCACCATGCAGTTGAAGAGTTTACTCTTCTTGGAAAGAGTTCCCAGTTCTAGAGAACATGCCCTGTTGATTTAAGTGGAGATGCACTTTAAGGGATGCCCCCTTGCCAGGAGGAGGAGGAGGAGAAATTCAAAGACCTACAAATGCAAATTGTGGCTGTCAGAGAAAAAACTGAACTGTTCCCAGAACCATATTTATGGCTGGATTTAAATGGTTTTATACCATATTTAGAGCTACTGCCGGGTTTTCTTGGGTGACTTCTGCATTTCCTTTTACTTAATTATGAGTCAGCCAGGTRATAATCGTATGCAGATTGGTTAATAAAACTGAAATGCAACAGTTTGCAATGTGAACTATGATCACAGCCTTATAGCTAAACACTCCTAATCTGGAAATTAAATGCTGAMGGTTCTCATAGTAATTTCATCTTAAAATTTTAAATATTCAACATCCAGCATTATGGTCTTTGAAAAAACACAAAGAAATATTCATACTGAAAATACAATCTTCTCGAAGGGCAATAAAGACAAGCTAACATTTCCAAAATGTCACAATTTAGAAATCCATTCATCTGAGGCATTAAATGTTACAGTAATGCAAGTATCTGTATTTTAATTTCTCTGAATTCACCACAACTCTACTATTAAAAAATAAAGTATCTGCTCTGTTATATATTATCAGTGCTCAACTAGAGCTGCTCCGCTTGAGTCACTTCTACCAGCTTCACCAATATAAGCTGCATAAGAGGGAATTTAGAGTTCATAAACTGCTTCAAGAGATGGTTCCCTCCCGCAGAGCTTATACACTCCATAGATGTATGAAGATTTCAGCAGAAAGTCTGCTGGTTGTGCTAAAATTTGTCTAAAGTTTTCATACTGAAAATTTTCTCCTGGAGATTTAAGAACCAAGTATATTTTTCATAGGAGCCTAAGWATTCCAGTGGGTTTCAGTAATTCTATGTCCTCTGGGCCCCCTGTATCTCATCAGTCAGTAACAGTAATATAATTGGTAGCATAATATTAATATAGGGACTGATCCTGCACGGCTATGAGCATCTGCAGCACTCTCTGGGCATGTCCATATCACAGCGCCAATGAAGTGCTGAGCACAGACTACACCATCCCCTATAGCCCCTACCAGCACTGAGTGCTCAGCTTCCACAAAACACTACAAACATGCATGACTAAGTTTCCATCATTCTTTTCTTCCTCATGGCAAATAGGTAGAAGGACTTTTCTAATAAAGAAAGAGTGACTATGATTACCCTTTCCTATTACAAATAAACAAAAATTAAAAAAAAAATTAAAAGAAAACAAGCCACTATTTTTCACAAGTTCTCAGCACTTTCTTCTTTCCAAAGCACACTGATACCACTCTATACAAACTGAGAGTTTGCACAAAACGTTCCCAAATAAACCAAAAATTGCCTCCCCTAGGCTGAGGCCAAACTAGAAGGTGCTGTCTCAATAGGAAAGGCTTTCGGTAAGTTATGGGTGTACGAAAATTGAGAGTGCAATGAGGTTTCCAGCTGTGGTAGGCACAAGAGAAAGAATGGTCTGGCAGTCACGCCACAGAGCTGGGAAGAAGGTTATTTGGTACCGCTCACGGGCACCGCCACTGGTTTCCTCAAAATCTGRGTAAATTGTTCATGTCCAGATGTAGAGAATATTTCAGTGCCTAGTTTTTGATGAATATCTGTGGACACCAGGACCGTAATTAGAAGCCAGGTGTCTTCACACCTTTCTAGATCTGGCTTTTCCYCTCCCTTCTGCTCGTTCATACATCTGTAAAGGGTACCACGTCCCATCCCGTCCCCCACAAAGGAGGAGATTAAACCCCTCAGGGAAAACCAGTCTAGGGCATAAGCTTCCAGAAAGAGGAAGAAACAGGAAATCTGATCTTTTTAGCACAGTGGCGCCTCGGAGCCCTGGCTCAGTGGCGCACCAGAGCCCCCACCGTGCTGGAGCCGAGCCAGAGCCCCCACGGGAAGCACTCACAAGGCAGGAGGAAGCACAAGCAGGAYGGGAGCGCAGGGCGCGTCCAGCTGTCCGCTGAGGTCCAAGGCCTCATTGCTAAAGGGCTGGGGCAGCGGTGGCCACCGGGCTATGACAGGGCCGCGGCAACACCACGGGGAGGGGCTACGACGCCACCGGCGCTCCAGGCGCCGGGCCCCCTCCCTGCTCCCCTCCTAGCGCCCGCCTGCGTCCTCTTCGGCTTCGCAGCTGGAGAACCAGAGACCACCAGCATCCCGCGCAGGGAGAGCCGAAGCGTGGTGCTCGGGGCTCCGGCCCGCACGGCCTGAGGCGCAGGAAGCGCTGGCTCTTCAGGAGTTTAGCAGGCAGCAGAGACGCAAGGGCCCATCTGCCCCAGGCCTCCGCCASCTACCTCAACAGGTCCTACGCCGCTTGCAGGCTACGGCGTCACCCTCGCACYGCCAGTTGTGCTCCATCACCAGAGCTCCGGCGGAAACAAAAGGGGCGAATGCAAGGTGTTCAGGCCCTAGCACGTTTTCTGCCTGTGTTGTTGCTGTTCCAGAGAGGTCTATCTCTCCTCGTACTAAACATCTCCATTAGCTTCCGTGAAAGAACAGAACTGCGAGAGCTCAGTGCACGACAGGGAGTCAGCAGAGGACAAACAGGAAGTACTGAGAGGAAAAAACAAGAAAGAGAAGAAGAGGGGCAGAGTTAAATTAAAACTTTAAGAAGTGACCAGCAGCAAGCATTACTTTTCCTTACCAGCAATTTAGCTGCGCTGACAGAAGGGAAAGGTTTCTCATTCTAGTCCTCTGTGAACTAATGATTTAACACATTGCAACCAGTTTTAGTGGGCTTTCTTTGCTGCCAGCCTTGGCAGAGGTCTGCCTGGACTCATCACCATCCCCACGCTCCAGCTGGCTCTTCCTACAGCAGCAGAGAGGGAAGCCTGTTCTGCTGCTGCCCCTTCTGTGCCTGCTCTGCAGAATTTAAATGTCATCAATGTGACACTATTTGGGGAGAAACACAAACAAACCTGGAGTCTCTTACCTCTACCCACAAAGAAGAAAAAGGAAAACAGTTCAGCAAAGCAGCACCTACACTCGCCCTGGCACATTGCAGCGCCAGGGGCTTGTTCACAGCTTAGCACTCAGGACTCCACATGCAATTAAAAGCTCCTGGGAGCTAAACGCAGCTGAAGAAGCGGCCAAGTTCCCCTGCGCCTTTTGGGGAGAGAGGAGCTTTCAGTGTAGAAGGACAATCCACCGTGACACCCAAGCCAGCATCCTCTGAAGGACAAATTTCAAAAAAAAAAACAAAAAACAAACAAACAAAAAAAAGAAAACTAGAGGGGCCTGTCAGCCCTCATCCACATCTGGCTGCATAATGAGACTCCATCCCTTCAGACCCAGCTAGCCAATGTCAGGGTCCTGCACAGTAAAACATTCAGTGTGGCATGATAGGACAGATGCRTTTGCCCAGGTGACCCAGACTCTCTTGGGCAAAATGTACTCCCTCCCCTGCCCCCAGCAATGCACCTTGCATCAYCTGGGCTCAGGGGTACACTGGTGGGTGCAAGACCTTGCTCCTCCACCCTGCCTTTATCATGGAAACCTGAGAGATGGGRAGGCTCAGCTACGTGTCCAAAAATAAAAGCCAATACAGAAAGCCACCTCCAACACGGATCTGCATGGCAGGAGGTAGAAATGTGTTTTTTGGAAGACAATGTTAAGGAAGCAGTACATGTAGGTCTACCTCCAACCTGAAGCATTGCTGCAAACTCACATGGTAGGAGCCCCGCACACTCACTGCTGTGTGCACAAGCACACACCTTCCAAGCTTTTGGCAAAGGACTCTATCTTCTCCCCCAACCCATGTTGCCACTCCAGTTCCATATACCCCTTCTGTTTTATTCCCCCAGGGCTGAAAAATCACAGCGAGGGTGCTCTGAGGTGCACRGAGAGGTGCAAGAGGCAGAAAAGGACTAGCGAAAAGTACAGAACAGAAAAGCCAAGAAAGAAGAAAAAGAGGTTCAGAAAATACGATAATGTGATGAAGGAAGAAGGTGACCAGGAACAAGAGGGAGAGAAAACATGGGAAATCATGAAAAGAAAGGAGAGAGGAAAATAAGAGCAAATTCTTTCTCAGATTAATGGCAGCTTTCGCTCACACTTCGCAGCTTGAAAACCACATACTGACAAATGCAGAGGATCCTGCTGAAAAGAACCAATGCACCACACGAAAACCAGCTGCAAATTAAACAAGCATCTARAACACCCTACGGTAGATCATAAAGCCCTAAGTGGGCACAGGCTGGAGCTGTTTAAGATGAGTGGAGTGTCACAAGGCGCAAGGGGGACTGGCTGCCAGCAACACACCCCCGGCAAGCCCGGCACCCTGGCCCTCGCAACGCTCCCCAGAAGTGCTGAAAAGCACCATTGATAACAGTGGGGACGTCAGGGCTGGCTGAACATCCYGTCTGTGAACACTGGGCTCCTTGTTCACTTGCCTGAGCTAGAGGGGGAAGCTTTTTGCAGAAAGTCATTGAAATGGAAATCAGGGCCTTGCATCAAGAAAGGAGAGGGATGCTGGGAGGTTTTGGATGGGGGAATGATGGGGGGAAGGGAGAGGCAGAAAGAGAGCTGGAGGAGGGGACCCGTTCCAGCAGGCACATAGCAGACATGGAAGCAACACTTTCAAAATTGGAAAGGGAGAGGCAGGAGAGGCCAAACCACCAAGGGGGAATAAAGGGAGGACCGTCTCATCAGCAAGGGTGAGACATTGGCTATAATGACTTGATTGCCTTGCCCCTAAGTAGGTAGTTAAGTAGCATTGTTCATTTAACATGATACTCTCTTACAGATCCTAAAAGCACACGTCAAATGCAAAGAAGGCCAAGCAGAGCCCATGTTACATACAGAAATAATAGCCTCAGAGAGCAGGGTAGCCTGCCCAGGATCCTGTAGCAGGCCTGCTGCAGAGAGGTGTTGATAAACCTATGTAATACTGATTCTTACTAAGTCTCAATAAATTTCTCTTTCTTTTTCCAAACAACAGAACCCATATATCAGTTCCTTCCTCCCTCCCTCCCCACCCCACCCCAATTTTGGAAGGCAAGGGTGGAACAAGGTGAGAAGATAGAGGGCAAGAATAACACGCAATGATCTAGCAGGCATTACTGATGATAATGTGCTTCTCCAGGCTGTGAAAATGCATCGGCTCTTCACACAGGCCATCTGAGTGAGCACTACAGCAATGGAATAAATCAAGGAAAACCTTCAATAAATTAAACTTGAATTAAATTAATTAAGAGGAGACATTATGACTTCAATCATGGGAAATTCTACAAGCCGACCTGTGGCTTTAATTTCACAGCTGTGCTTGTGCTACCCTGTGGTGCTATCAGTCTAAATTAATTCTAGGTACTCACCCAACAGTCTGGGAGAGAGCGGCTGCCCTACAGATTCCAAAGACATGGATCCAGATCTCTTTCCCCATCCTAGTCTTCATCCTTGATCACTCTTTACCAGATGGGGCAGCATCTCTCCCTGATCTCAGTGTCCAAGGCAATGTCAGAGCACGTGCAGGGCCAGGAACACAGAATAGAGGAAAGAAAGTAGCTCTGTATTTCCATGGGTTCAGTCAAGAGACACAAATTCCTCTTGCAAATGCCTCTACTAGATATCCCTTTCCCACACATTATTTCTCTGTGCAGGACACTGAGAAAAGACATAACCTGAAAGTGACCTTTATTTTGCACATTCCTTTCTAGGACAGGAGGGGGAAAAAAGAGTTTTTCTCTTTGGTGTTGGTAATGGGATAACTGGGAGGTAGTTTCAGACTAATTCATTGTTCAATTATTACAGGACATGATCATAGGCCACAAGAAAAAAGAAAGAATACACCATGCTCTGCTCTTGATTAGGCTTGCCAGAAATCCCCAGTGACACCATAGGAAAGGTATTAGGGGAAAGCAGGAAGAAAGAATCAAAGACAAAAATGAAATTCCTGCATGGGTCCCCTGCCCATCTTCACCTTTTGCTTTAGAAAGTAATTCTCTCAGCATTTTTCACTGGTTCTGTTTCCTAACTGCTAATACGGAACAGAAAACATACTTGGAAATGAAACTATGGAGAAATACAGGACAGGCTTCACTTGCCCAGAAACTTGGCAGTCTCCAAACTCTCCCAGTAGATAAGAAAGCCTTCCTCCAAACCGTTAAGATAAAGCACAGAGTGCCACAGACAGGCACAACAGAAATACGTCTTTTCAAAGTTCATCCAGGTGGGAGGGAGATTGCTTTGATTAAAAGTTATGCTTCCACATTGGGAAAGATTAATGTGTTCCACAGAGCAATGAAACCTCTCCTCAGATGCTTATCATCTGCAGGAATTAAGAACCACTTGCTATCTGTAGGTTTCTCACTTCATCAGTCCCCCTCACAGTTTCTACAGGGGCTCAGGCACAGCTGGAAAGCCTGGAAACCAAAGGGCAGGAAAGGATGGATGCTCTCTTATTGCCATTGATTTTTGTAGAAGAAAGTGGCTCAGTTATTTGCCAAGTAATGCCTGGTGGCCATTTTAGCCTTTTTACCACTTGTGATTCCTTCACATACACATAGTTTAAAAAATGATTTACTTTCAATTCACAATCACATAGCAAATGACTTTAAAAAAATTGTCATCTGAGAGAGAGAGAGACCACTTGCACGAGCTCTTGGCTGTGTCTTGCAACCTCAATCAGAGGGTGTTGGTTCTTGATGTAATCAGAGAATAACTGACAGGGAAACTCAAATAGAAAATTATCTTGCTTGCAGCCAGGAATGCTCATGCAGTGAACAGCCATCTCTCAAATGCTCATACATCTAAACTTGTCTGCGTGAAGACTTAAGAGCAACACAGCGCCCAAGCACAGCCAAATCCAACAGCATCCCCAGGTAATAAGAAGTATTTGCAAACACTGCTCCGCAGCACTAGGCCAGCTTATTGGCAACAACTGAACTAATRAGGTACCATGATTTCAGCCAGTGTTTCACAGGCCTTACATCTTTTATCCATGACCAAGAAGTGGAAGCATGGAGGGAGGGAAAACACCTTGCCAACAATAGTTATCAGAACTGTGTTTGATAAGCTTCCCATTTCACTTCAAATCTACCTGCTGCAGCCCCAGACACCAGTCGAAGCAAGAGGAAGGTGCTCCAACAACTTTGTTCTCCTTCGTGTTTGCTCTCTCACTTCATACAAATTGCCATTTGCCTAAGCCCTGAAAAATAACACCCTCTAGTAGGCTTCTGTGCAAAAGTCTGCTAAACAGTATAGGCTGGGGACCTAAGTTCAGAGAGGGTGAGTGATTTTCATGTTACTCAGACCAACCTCGTCGTGTTTTTGCTTGCAGAAAGAAAGGGACTTCAATACCCATTGGAGCCGCTGGTCCAGTTTTCAGCAGGACCAAACATCTACAGTACCTGCTTTGGGATTAAACGTGGGAAACTTGCTCTGACTTCCAGAAAGGCAGCTCATGACTTTGAAGATGAGATGAGTGTTCCTGATATGCCTCARTATGAATGTAGGCATCCAACTTCAGGCTTCCAAGTATGATATATTTGGCCTGAATGAACCAGCAGGRGTCCTACCATCCGGCTTTGCAAACCACTGGGTTAGAGAGCTTCCACCAGAACACATATCACATCAAGCCAAAAGATCATTTTTTTCATTCAGAAGAATGAAAGTTAAGGACAACAAAAGCATAGCAGACCACTAATGCCCAAAGAGCATCTCAATAACTGCCAAATCAAGTAGTTTCTCCACTTCATTCAGTGGCTCCTCTCCCCCAGACACTGCTATGCTGGGAGAAGGCATTAGAAGTGCAGGTAATGCAACACACACGAGCTCACCCACTGCTTTTAGCAGGCCTTGCTGCCCAAGTGCCCCAATTAGATTCCTCCACTTTGGTAATAAGTATATGCTGTCTGCATCACATGTTGTTCCTGTGGCAGTTCACTCTCTAACCCTTTTCCATTTGCCCATTTCCCCACATTTTCAAAAACCACTTGAAAACTTTTCCTTTACACTGGAGTCTTATTTCCCTTGTCATCTTTCTTCCTGAAGGAGGGAACACACTCTGCCTGTGCTGCCAGAAGCAATGATAAAGTACTTTAAGTACTTTACCACAGAAGTTCTGAGACATACCAGGACATGTTTTACTGGATGATCCCTCCATCAAAACACTTCTCTTMTTTAATGGAGGACCAGCAAGCCTCAAACAGGCAGTGAATGACCATCAGGCAAGTGAGTTCCCAGTGCAAAAGTGACGGCAGAAGTTTCAGGAACATAATATATCTGCAGCAAAAGGATAAAATATGCAATCCACTTTGCTGAGATTTAAACCCTCTGGATTCTTTAGTTTCATTGCTACTTATTACTATTAATATAACAATTATTAATAGTTTTTACATTATTATATTAATTCTTCTCTTTCTTAGCTCCAGTCCTGCAAATTCAAGTCCACAACAAGGTGGGTTATAAGCAGACTGTTCAATCACTCATATGTCAAAGCTCAGTTATTCAGCACAGATGCTTCCAGAAAAGAAACAGTAACAGACACCAGACACTGGCACTGCTAAAATATAACTGTGCACATACTGGAAAAAAAGAGKGAGAATTACATATTTTTTCTTGCCACTATGCTCCTCTTTCTTTCAATCTCCAGAACAGAGAGAAACTAAGCATATACTTAATTTTCTATTTTGCTCCGTGCTAAATGTGTGAACAACGATCATTTTGCTGACATGCCCTCAAGCTCTAGCCAGAAGAAAGAATCACTGTGTTCCTTTGGAGTTTTTAGGRTGTTCAAAGTTGCAGTATCCCACTTCCTTCCCAAATAAATTCATACAGTTTTATAGTTCCCCCAAGATGGAAAGMTAATCTGCTTGTCTGGCCAGTCCCAGACTCATCCTACTACTCTCCTCTTAGCCTCATCAAACTGCAGGGTCCCTCAAAAAGCACATCCMTGCTCCCAGTCACAACTTTTCCTTGCTAAATTTTATATTATCTCTGCTGATCACATGGAAAATCAGATTTTATTCTTCAAAAGATTCTGACTTGGGCAAATCTGAGCAGATTTGCTCAAAGGTGGCAGAGAGCACACCTGTGTCACACAGACCATCCTTCTGCTTTGTTTCAAGGTATGGCTACACAACATGGAGGAAAGRTAGCATCCAAAAGAAAACTTTTTCCTTTTCAAACACAGAGGAACCCTTTTTTTGCCCTAATTCTAGTCTCAAAAACGAGACAGAAATAGCTAAAATTTTCTATACAATTGAGTCTGAATCCAGACATGGGAAAGTTTCAACTCATCTTTTTAATTTTTGGCAGAATAATTAACAGCCTCAAAGCAACAGCCGGATAACTATAATGACCATCATAATTATTCAGGGCCATCAGGAAACTGTTAACCACATGTACTGAGAATGAAACTGGGCAAGAAAAAGCAAAAAGCATAACTGCAAATATCTGGCCTCCTTAAACACCAGCAGGACATCCAGCTTCCCTGATTGCAGTATTGTTCTTTTTCATCCTAAAACGCTGCTCTCATCTCCAGAGATGATCTGTCCAGGGTGCAGATTACCCCTGCCATCGGTGCAGGAACACAGCAACAGCTCCCGTCAGAGCTGCCGTAGGTCTGGCTGGCCAGCTCGCCCTGGCTCCATGCAGTATGAATGAGGCTAAGCTGCTCCGAGAGACGGCTCAAGTGCACGGTGGCTCTGAGCCTGAGCTAGCGAGTGCTGCCAAGCCGGCAGCACGCGGAGCCAGCACGGGTGTGCCCGCACCCCTGAACTGCTTATCAAGAGTACTCAAGTGCACAGCGCAGAGACGCTTGAGTGACTTTACACTGTGCCAGCCAGGTTTGATATAGCTGCCCTCAAATCAGAATGAATAAACTGTGCCAAAGCTCGTCTCCTTCAAAGCCAATTAGGTGTCTCTGCACCGTGATCCTTTACTTGCAGTATCTGGGAGAGCTCATTCTGGGTCCTGAGCAAATGTGTGGAAGCCAGTGCAGGTCTAGCACTCCATCTAGGCTAAAAAGCCCTCTCCTCACCCAATCTCTGAGCAACATAATGCAAAGAAATGCAGCAGACATGAGCATGGGCCCAACAGGGCTTATTGCCTGGACAGTGATCCTCATCAAACCCACATCATTTCCAGGGGAGCTTCCAGATATGTTTGCTTTCACTATGCTGCATAGTACCTATAAAATCTGGGCGCTTCATGGTCCAGACAGCACTCATTCACATGGCCTCAGAGTATCAAGAGAACACACTATAACCTAAGAAGACCAGAATTAACAATCCATGGTTCAGCAGCCCTCGAGAAATCACCAGCTTTGTCCTTCTGACTCTGAGGTAAGACTTTCTACAGCGCTGTCAACCAGTTAGAGGCTAATTGAACCTATTCTTAAAGGCCTTCTTCCACAGTGGAAATCCTCCACAGTGGAAATCTTACACCTTCCCTGGCCAGCCTACTCCAACGCTTGTCTATCATTTCTGCGTGGGGAAGACTTCCAAGGAAGATGCAGATACTACAGAAGCTAATGGTACAGAAAGCACTCTGGCATGTGGGATTAAGGTTCCAAATGTTTGGGTTTTTGCAGGAGAGCATGAGCACGCAAGCAAAATGAGCCTTGGGAGCTTTAATAAACCAAGTGCTAGCCTTACATGGAGTGCAGCCCATAAGATAAAGAATCTCTTCACAGAGTTTCTGAAGTCTTATTCATGGTCTATTTGTATATCTGCACTGATACTAGTATAGATACATCCACAGAGCACAACACACCCTTGTACATAATGACAAGGGAAAAAACATTGTAGTACTGCTTGGCTGAGCCTCGTGTCAGGGCAGTTTTACTGCAAACCTTTATCCTCATTGTACATAGTCCACGGTTACGGTGGTAATAATAATATAGAACTGACATCATAATTTTCCCTGCCAGCATGCAGGAAAACAAGTCGCTGACATTTGCTTATTGGAGATGGAGAAAGCAATGTGCAGGTCTGAGTGCACACCAGGGTGCAAGTAAACAGCATAGCAGGGATGAGAAACGTGGCCTTATTCTCACTCCACTCTTCTCCATTATGTTCTCCAAGTAGCACCTCCTCCTGCCTTTCCTTGCCTCCTGCATCCATAGCTGCTCAGGGAATAAAAACCTAAAAACAATCATGAAATTTCATCCCAAGACAAGAAAAAGCAAAAGCAAAGTAACGTAGGGAATTAATGGAAAACACACCATGGACAAAATGCTGTGCTCCCCCATGTTTGGGAAAAAAAAAAAAAAAAAAAAAAAAAAAAACTCTTTCCCAGCAGTGTGTCCCTAATCAAGTCCTCAGGATGGCAAAGGTAGTCCAAAAATAACACACACCACCACCTTGCTCCTGCTCTACTGATGTCGACCACTGCAGGACAAAAAGGACAACAGTGTTCAGGCACGGCCTTGCCAGTCAGCCGCTAGCACTGTCATCCTTTCAATTGCTCTGCAAGCTGCATAAAAATGCAAGGCAAGGACAGGGTAAAAGCACTTCGCACACCTTTTTACCCACAGTATATTCTATTAGCACATTTGTGCAATGATAGCCAAAATAGCTGTGAGCTGCTCCAGTGGCTTAAGGTACAACTGCTCGATCTACTTACCAAATCCCCTGCAAGGATTTGGATTTGGGGAAGGTGGCAAACACATGAATTTTTTGCTAATTTTCTTTGGTACTTATTTACTGTCTGCATCTGTGTAGCCACAGAGGAGAGCTGAAATGAAAATGTGCTCATACATGCATACACACCCTCACTGCCCAACAGAGGTAAGTAAGTAGGTAGGTAGGTAGGTAGGTAGGTAGGTAGGTAGATAGGTGTGTGCATGTGTGCCCCTACGTACATCAAGCAGTGGGGGAGAGTAATGAGCAGAAGCCGTGATCTGACTCTGTCAACAGATGACTTTTATTTGCACTTGTTAGCACTGCCCTAGCATGTGTTAACACCACCCCCTCGGGTAATTTAAATTTATCCAAAAAAAAAAAAAAAAAAGAAGAAGATAGAGAGGAAGGGGAAAAAAATAAAAAGGCCGACCGTATTTCTATATTTAGGAGGTTAGGATAATCGGGGTGGAAGAGCCCATCTGTTTGACGTTCACTCCAGCTGCTGTGGATGCGGAAATTTGTGTATTTTCTTTCCCTTTGCCCATTTTGACTTGTCCTGTCTGACTGTGACAGACACACAGAGAGCCTGATGTACAGTCCAAGCTATCTAGGTCTGAAACTATGCATTTTCCCATAGGAGTCACTGCAGAACCAGYTGGTCTATGTCACAACTGGCATTTCTCCTGAGTGACTATAAAACAATTTTTAATAATAAGAATAAATTAATGTGACAGAATTATTAACAAATCTGCATTTATAGCACAGAAGAAGAGAGCACAACAGAGAAAGGTAGAAAACAAGGCAAGATACATCTTGGGCCTCTGTAAAGGTCAGTTTTAGAAAGGCAGTTTACCACATTCTCCTTTTGTGACATCTCTTCTCCATATAAAGCTGTGGAGCCCTTCATTCACCAGCTAAATCTCCATGGAATGCCAACTTGTTAACAGTGGCATTAGCCACTGGATGGAGACATAGCCACGTTTCTTTTTAAACTAACCCATTTTGCCCTTTGCATCTCAGGGCCCTATGAAAGCAAGCCAAAGCTAAATTCAGAAGTGGCCTTTGATCACCCAGCTCCCAGAACTGACCAGGCTCTGATCCCAAAATGAAAAGGATGCAATTGCCTCAAACAGTCCCTTGATTGTATTTCTGTCACAGAAATGAATGCCTGCTACCCTTACAGGCTATAAGGTCATCATTACCTACATGTACTTAATGTAGTTCTTCTAATTCTGCTGCTAAATGCATTCACATAGCACGTAAGGACACGTCGCAGGCTGTTGAGACCATTTGCTATTTCTTTTATTTGGTGTAGGTGATTGCTTTTTAGTTTCACAACATGTATTGATGGGTTATTAAATGTACTGGTGATCAACAGTAAGCCTGGATATATTTTATGTGATTAACATGCCAAAAGCCCTGCAAAGACAAGAGAAATCTTCTGGTGCAAAATTCAGAATTTCACTGCCAGGTTCTCCTTAAAGGTCTTTCCACAGCCTTTGAGCYGGGATCACAGAAGACAATAAGAAGGAGGCCAAGCAGGTAAGGAGCCCAGGCTAATAGGAACAGATGAGGAAACGGGTCAGTTTGAGGCTTCTGCAGTCCTGACCTGSTGCACATGTTGCTAGCCTGGCTCCAGCGCTCCTCCCTCCTGCCCTGCAAACGTTGCCTCGCCTTCCAAATCACACAGAGCTGAAACTACTCTATTGATTTCCATGTGTGCAAGACTGGGACCTCAGCCATCACCTGAGGGATGGTAAATGYGTTCATAGGTCCAAAAACTTTCCCTTGGATAAAGCCCTCCTCTGGTTTATGTCCTGTTAGGCTCTTGCTTACAAGGACTTGATGGAGACAGATGACCACAGTTTGCAGGCTTACTCTTATGATATATCTGGTTTGTTTTTTGGTAGAGAGTATGTATTGGATGGGTTTCCAATTGTACCCACTGTGGCACTAGAAACAATATTTTACTTCTTTGAATCTATGCTCCAAGGGGCTCATTTCAGTTTATGCAAGTCGGCAGGAACAATCTCCCTTCCCCGCTCAAAGCTCATTGCCTACCTGAGTGGCTTCCTCTCACACATCATCCATCACCCAGAGGGGGCTTCCTCTCTTCCCAGCCCACAGTGACCTGAGCTGTCCGTGGTCTCCAGCTAGCCACTGCATTCAGTATGTTCTCATGCATCAAAGCCTATTTACTTAGGAAACGAGGCAGGCTCCTGCACCCATACCGCCTATCTGTACCTCCTATCCTCTCCTCCTCCCCCGTCTCTCCCTGGTAACTTCTGAATTCAGTGGCCAACACTAAACAATTCTGACAGAGAAGTAAAAGCCTTAAAGACATTGCCTTTCTTCATAAAAGCTTCATGAAATGAGGTGGCTACGTAGAGGAGAGAAACCACCTGCCAGGAAGAAAGACTGGGCTGGGCCCAACTCTTTATTAGACATGAGAGTCCACACAGATCAACCTCCAGGCACAAACAGGAAGGAAATGAGGTCTCATCCTCACCCACAAACCTAAAAAATTTTAATAGTGCTTCTCAGCCAAGCCAAAACCCCACTATTCACATTACAGAACCAAAGGGTACATCATTTAACTTCAGAAACTGTTTTCACAATGTATAGCCTCCAAAACATGCACAGAAAAAGGCAGACCTTGTAAGGTTTATATTATTTAAACATCTTGGGAGGCTGTCATAAGAACTCTTAAATATCCTTGAAGACCTAAGGAAAGTTCTTCCAACTCTGAGGGTCACTTTTGTCAAGCAATGTTTAACCTTTCCCTATGAATTAGCTTTAGAGATATGATAAGCCAGTAAAAGCACAGAGAACACATCCTGCAATCTGATGTCTTGAAAGAAGTTATAAATAAAGAAGAGGCAAGCAAAACTAACAGTTATTTTCTGTCAATTCTTCAGGCTATTTCCTCCAGTGTTTATGAAAAAAGGCACAGAATGACACATGAAATTTCAGGTGAACTGTCTTGTGTTTGATGAAATCAGAAATATTATAACCCAGTGTATTATCTGTAKCTAGGTCCCCACACCAATCTGAAAGATACACTATCCCATAATTGCGGATAAGGAAACAAAACAAAGAAAATCTCGTATACGTTCATTTTCATGAAAGATTAGCTTGCTTCAGTCTATATTTTGGGGCTTTAATTCAGCAAAACATTTAGACACTTGCTGACACATACACATTTAGACACATACACGTCTACCCAAGAATTTGCCTTAAGTCAGTGCTCTGCTGACTGTGGACCTTATTTCATTTTGTTCACTTCTGAAACTACTCTAATTCAGCGACATGATCATACAAGGAGGTAACAGACTTTAAGCAATTTTTAGCACATGCTGGCAAAAGTGAAATTTGAACTTGACTATCCACAATAATAGCCTGAATAATTATTAAACAATAATAACCAATTCTTGAAATCTTTCAGAAATATAGCCCAATTCTAACAATTATTGTGGTCAGGACACCAAAACACCATGCAATGGAATTTTGTTCTAATCAGTCCGGGGCAACCAAATTTGGAGTTCTGATACAACCCCCCCACCTCCGTCCCCCTCCATCCCCAGCGCACACACACGCACACACACACAAAACAAACTGATTAAAAGCATGACATATGTCAACTAGTATTTGTAGAAGCTATTTAGTAAGTAATATCAAATAAGTAAGAGGTGAATAAACCACAGAATGTTCACAAACAATGGAAGAATTCAAAGAAATGGAATAAGAATTCATTAAATAAATTATTTGCTATAAATTATTCACCTGCCTCTAATCTTACTACCACTCAGACTATAAAATTCATGCCATAAAAGATACAGGATACATAACAGGACATCTTTAACTTATGCATTTTCCAGTACTGCCTGA
Source organism: Rhea americana (assembly GCF_003343005.1). NCBI lineage: Eukaryota > Metazoa > Chordata > Aves > Rheiformes > Rheidae > Rhea > Rhea americana. The sequence goes on along the minus strand of NW_028185328.1, from coordinate 549,899 downwards.
TTTTGACTGTCCAGCTTCATTACTGCATTAAGACAGCCTTTTGTCTTTAATCTGCTTTGAGCGTTACACATTTTTGTTTTAAAAGCCTGGTTAAGGAGACCTGCGTTGATTTTAAGTTGCAGTTTGATTTTGAGCTTTTAGGATGAACTACACATTGGAGCTGAGAGAAAAATCCAAAACATCCTTTTAATAAGTTAGACCAAAATTAATGGAAGCTTTATGCAGCTGGCTGAATTCCATGAGATGTCCACACTTTAGGCCCATTTCACATAATTTCAGTGGGAGGGTGGTCTTTTTTTTTTTTTTTTTTTTTTTTTCTGTCCAACAAGCAGATCATTGACAGGAGGTGACAGTGTCAGTGTCCCCATCAGACCCACTTTTTCCCCTCCCTCAGCCAGCGACTCTGACAAGGTCAGTGGCCCCAGGGGAAGCTCAACACTTGAGATGGGGCTGCAAGATGAGGTGCCAGCAGCACCCTCGCTACACTGGCTCGCAACTAGAAATAACTCAAAACACCAGAGGACACAAGTCCTAATCCCAGCCTGCTGCTGACTTCTCAGGTGGCTTCCCTTCTCCATGCCTCACCTTCCCTGTCTGTCAAATGAAGAAAAAAGATCACTTTTCTTTCACACAGAGCAGACAAATGAGCCACAGACCATGAAGCTTCATAATGTCTGCTGRCAGCCAAAGGGAAGCATTCCAGAACGAAATGTAAAATACAATCTATTATTATTTTTAGCCACAAAAACAAAATCCCAGAAGGGGTTCTCACGTATAACCAAAGATGAAGACAGTTTCTTCATCTTGTTTTGTGTTATGACATGTTCAAACTGCCAGTCATATCCTGTTACTTGTTTGGTCTCTCAACAGTTGTTCTACTTTTKTGTGCCATATTTGTTTACTTTTAATTAAAATGATGACGATTGCCACTGGATTTCTGTGTTTGTGGAAAACTAATGCAAATTGCAGTTATTTGGTTATAGAGGAAGAGAGTGACTGGTTCTTATAGCTGTCAAAATAATCTCAATTGCCTCCAGGGTAAACGCTACCACTGCTGTTGGCAACATGCTGCAATTAAACACTACACCTCATCATCCACATATGCTTTACTACTTTGAAATGAGAGCAGATTTGGTTTTGCCCAATTCCATCATTCTCAGCCAAGTAGTAGTAAGCATAGCCTTCAGCCCAGTGAATGTCAGGTATATTTATCAAGTCCTAGCACAGCACAAGATAGCTTCATACTGTGTTATTACACATGTTATTACACAAGTGTTATTTCTACAATACTTAAGGATGCTTTGCCAGACCTTCTGTACAGCAGGAGAGGAGGTAAGGGCATCAGAGATCACTCAAGGACTCCCCTCCCAGCTCCCAACCCAAAGACCTCAAAAGCTCGATAAGCTTTACTGTGACAATTGCTACATCAAAGCCAGGTAGAATTGCTACGGCGCTGCTGAAATAAGGAATCATGGAACAGTCTCCTCTCCTTGCTTATCTTCAACATAAATTCATATCAGCTGGGCTTTTTAAAAGGAACCTAAGGGAAGYGAGTGCTTAATTCCCATACGTACCTTGGAAAATCCCAGATATGACACAGACAAAGCTCTCTACATCTTTTTCCATTTCCAGAACAAAGTCACAGTATGGATAGAGGGTGGATAACAAGGAAGGACTGAAATTGTCTAGATRGAAAATAAGGTTCCCTAGAGCAACAAAGATAATCCTTTAAAATGCAGRAGAAGAGGATCTGCTCTTTCCTCTGTGACAGTGTCCGGGGTAACACATCTCCACCAACCACTACAAAACACGAAACAAAAAGTGAAGAAGGGCTGGTCACACAACAAAGCGTCATGAGCCTTTCCAGCCTAGTCACAGTTAAGCTGCCCCTCGGGGGTCTCACATCAGAACATAGGGAGGCAAGACTTCCCCCTGAAGCCACAGATGGCTTCAAAGACTGCCACTAGCATCACTGGTAACGCCCAGAACACAAACAGGCAGCAAGCAGGGGCAAGGCACCTGGGCACTGCAAATACATATACACCCCTCCCCAGCACCCCTGGGCCACCTCTCTGCAGGCCCTCTACAAGTCCTTCTGCAGCCTTTTACTGTGGAGGCAACCAAGGCAAGGAAGGGAGAATAACTGCATCCAATTTAGGCATTGCAGGTTTTCTTTAAAGACTCAGAAATCAACAACCATCCAAGAGCCTTTGCCACTAAAATCCAGGAGGGAAAGAAGTCAGTGCAGCACTGAGTACATCAGCACGCCCGTGACTAATGCACAGGGCTGGCAGTCAGCAGACACAGTCTCCAACCCCGGAGCAGCCACGGGAATCCTGCATGACCTTGGGCAAGGCACTGCCCATATCTGAGCTTCAGTTTTCCCATCAACCTGATACGGATGAAGATCTAGATAACGTGGCCGGTACCTAAGTCAGTGGAGAGAAACAATATATAAAGATTAGCATTAGAAATGTGGATGGTTGGAGCTCAGTGTACACACGAAAGGCTTTGAAAAGTTTGTGAGCCTTCTTTTTCATGCTCTTCATCTCCTTCTACAAAGTAGTTATCCAAACAAAAAGTACTCTTTCTATAAAAGTAGTATTTATCAGACTCACACACAGTATATGAAGATAGTACTCCATATATTTAGATCATTGTGCAATTATCAACTTTTGTCCGTGGCAGGGAAATTGTACCCTATGTTACAGAGGGGGAGACAGAAAAAGAAGGTCAAAGTCAGCCTGGGGCAAAGAAGAGGCAAGGAGCCAGATCTCCAGGATAGCATTGGCCATACTCAAGGAGGCGAAGAGTCAGTAACAAACCTCTCATGGGCTTGAACTGGAGCTTTATCAGGCACTAGATATATACAGGACAAGCACCTATTTTTCTGCACGCCAAAGACTGCATTTCAAGCCCCCAGACATGCAGCAGGACACTGCAGCAAAAGCAGCTTTCAGAAAGGAGAAGACAAAACAGCTTTTCAATCACTTAATTTTRCTGCAGATTTTGGCCTGCCACACTATACCCTCTTCCCCAGCTAGGGTGCCGCATGCTCCTCTTCCTCATCTGCTAGACATCAATCTGCCACTTGAAGCACTCACTTGTCTCTGATCCTCAACACGTATTTCTCACCCTTTCTGCCACTGCAAAACATAGCTTGGAGCAYGGAAATTGCCCCACTAGCAGCAGCTGGGAATGGAGCCCRCACACCCAAATCCCCAGTGCTTAARGACAGAAAAAGGGGAAAAAAAAATAAAATCTTTCTCTCCCCTTAAGGTCTGTTTTCTTTTTCTCCTTTACATGCATTGCATCATTGCTGCTGAATTGCAGCCTCAGAAAAGGAAGGGGAAAAAAAAAAAAGCCCAAAAGGCAGCCAGGAAACCCACCGTCCATTGGCTTTCCTCCATGCGAGGCAAGCGGGCTCCTTCTGCTGCAGTGCCTTGGCAAGCACACCTCGCTCTGACTCAGCACCTCGCCGGCACCTCCTGTCAATGATTCCCACAAACCGCTGACTCCGGAAGGGCTCTTTGCAACGAGGATGCAACGCAAGCTGGCGGTGGCACGGCGCCTCGGCTCCCCCCTCCACCGACAGCAGTCGCTTCTGTTTTGCCCCTCTGGCTCAGGGCTGGAGCTCCTGGCGGGCCAAACTAGGGGACATGGAAGAGGGCCAGAGGATGGAGATGGGGTGAGTGGGGGAAATCTGCCACATTGTAGCTGTTCTGTGGATAAACAGACATTCATTGTCAATCTGGCAACCAAAAATGTGGTCTTCAGGAAAAGAAATAAAATAAAAAAATAAAGCTAGTGGAAATAGGGACAAGAGCAGCAAGAACAGATGAGACTATGCACCAAAAACAAAAAAATAAAAAGAAAATGAAAAACTCAAGAAGCTAACACAGAACAGTCCCCAAAGAACAAGCAAAACTCAGCCTTGCTGCAGCTGCATATAGCTGAGAAATGCAAACCTGCACTTCATATCATCGGTAGCACAGGAAAGGAAGGTGCTGATTGCGGATGAGTCCCATAATATGGCCCAGGGCACACCAGCTGTTTCAGGGCAAAAGGAACGGTTGCCCTTGACGAATGAAGGACATCATGATTCTGCAGACAGACTACGGCTATTCTGTCCCTCTGCCAAGTAGCCAAGGTCCTCTCAATCTCTTCAACATACGGCCAGGAAGCCAAGCTGGTTATGGAGCTGCTAGTCTGGAAGCCAACAGAGATGCTCAGACATCATACTCCTCAGTTAGTGAAGCCCAAATGGGCCCTCAATTACAGAAGGAGCCCAAACCACACAAGCCCAGTAGCCTGCTGCAGAAGGCCCCTGGCACCTCCTCTCACTGGTCTTTGGTAAAACAACAGGGTCTGCCCCTGGGAAGCCCCCTCTCTCCTTCCCCAAGAATCTCTGAGGACATCAGACCCCAGGCCCTGTCCATTAGAGGTAGTAGAGCAAGCAACACCCAGAGGACAAAGGGACCCAGAGAATTCCCTACACAAACACCCACCAACCTGTATTTTACAAACTGTCACTTCAAAAACTACCATTTCAGAGTGTGGCTGATGCTGACAGACTGTATKGGAATGCAGGTTGGTGCAGGTTGGTCTGAAGTTGGAACAAGAGGCTCCAAGAAGCTATGAGCTTCAGGCTGACACCTGCAGCATACCAATCCCTACAACACAGTGCAGTTGCGACTGTTGCACAGTGAAAGAAATGGACAAAATAGCTATGCTAACAGATGGTTAAAATGCCCAACATGTCTCCTAGTCGGTGGATCCACAGCTGCAGCATTCATCACTGCACGATGCACTGCCTGGGAATCCAACATGGGTGAAAGGACAGAAACATCAGATTGCAAGATGAGTAATATGCAGAGTCTGTCTGTCTGGCCAAGGCTGAACAGGGAGAAAAGTTAACTAAAGACCTAGTCTCACTACAGCAGCCTGGATTTACCAGTGGCCTCCTGATCAGGAAGAGGCTACTTAGAGCACAGTACAGAGGGAAAGCAAAGAAGTAACCAAAAAAAAAAAAAAAA
>NW_028185328.1:539356-544825 GCF_003343005.1 Rhea americana | reverse complement strand
AAAAAAAAAAAAAAAAAGTAATAACAGCTGAGTTCAGCAGCACATAGAGGAATTGTCTAAGTGTCACAGCAGGGTGTGTGTTACAATTTTGCAAGGTCTTAAAGAGCAGCACTACCTGGGACAGTCAGTCCTAGGTTATGGTAGAAGTGAAAACACCACAACTGATGCAAAAGTAACCTGAGTCATAAAGTAATGGTGACCGCTGCATAATCAAAATCAACATCCCCCTGTGAGAGAAATCTTGTCYGAAGACAGCAGCACAATCCTTAAGCATTAGAAAAAACAATTACAAGCAAGCTGGTCAAAACAGCCTAACTCCAAAAAGCAGGAAATTTAAGGTTGTTACACCCAGTATGGTGGTTACTTGAAGCAATTTCAGCAGAGGCACTGGAGAGGTATTTGGTACCCCTGAACAAAAAACTGCTAAGAAGCAAGGAAATGCATTTTACGGTCAAACAAAAGGAACAACAAGCCATTCAGTCTAAGTAGGCACTTCATAAGGTGGAGGGCTGAGATGRGATTGAAGGCCAAATCACAGGAGTCAAAAAACAAACAATCCTTTAAGCATATTCAAAGGACAAACTTAAAGCTGCTGAACAGGAGAGTAAAATGTCCAAAGCGGCTGTCCTGCTAGCAAAGATATGGAAGTTTTTGCTAAGCCAGGTGTTCCTGAAAATTAGCAACACTTTTTTTTTTTAAGAGAAAGTTCAGGCTATCCTGGAAGGGATCATGTAAACTGGACCAATTCCTTTAACCCCTAAATGGGAGACAAAAGAGCTTGATCTCTGTTCAAGCGAACTTGTGCCCTTTCAATCTCCTCAAATTTGGGGAAGAAAAGGTCAGGACTAAGTGATTAATTTTCACTCACTTCAAAGCACAGCTAGTAAACCATTCTGAGCAGGAGGCCAGTTTGGTGCCAGCCCCAGCCCTACGTTCCCAGGCTGTGCCTGGGGCTGAAGACTCCCCTGTCCCCGGGGGGTTACTGCTAGGCCACCCAGGTTTGGTGTGCCCGCCTGAGCCCAGAGCTGCTGTCCTCAGTCAGTGGCCAGGCTCGGAGGGAAGCAGCCCTGCTCCCCCTGCCCTTGCACTGGCCCCAATTACAAGGGATTACCCCCAGGTTTCATACCAGCCCTGGGGTGGTTTAATCTATTCCTTAATATCTGGGAAAGGGACAGTGAGCTGGCAAGATGATTTTGGCTGGCTGAGACAAAAGAAGATTGTGAGAGACTTCCAAGGGATCTAACTGAGCTAGGCAAGCGGGCAGCATGATGCGAGATGAAATGCAACGTTATCAGGCTGACAGTAATACAAACTTGAGAGAATAATCTGAACGACTCACATACGATGGGGCTCTAATTTAACTGTAATCACTTGAGGAAAATATCTTGGTATCACTGTGAACAGCTCAGTGAAAACATCTGTTCAATATAGAGCAGTGGGCAACAACAACAAAAAAAGCTGTTAGGACATCTAAAGACTGAGGCAGAAAAGGATGCTGAGGTATTAAAATGCCATTGTGAACAGTGATAGTGCACCCTCAGTGAGGACTACTATGTCTAGTTAGCTCATTTGAAAGCATAGAAGGGACAGAAAAGTTTAATTATTCTTCAGTAAGTAACAATTACTGATCAAAAGAAACTTCCAAGCACTCTTAAAACTGGGACTATTTGATCCAGAAAGGAGTTAGATAGGAAGAAATTATCAGATGGGTATCAAGAAGTGAACCAGGTGCTTCTATCAGTCATTTTTATCATTTTTTTCTTTTTCTGCCTGCCTCTTCTTTTTTTCAGAGAGATGGAGAGAGAGAGMGAGAGAGAGAGAAAAGGCTGTTCAATACAACTGAAGAACAGGAAATGTGACCAGACATAAAGGAACAATTATTCTTTTTCTTTTCTTCTCTGTTTTTCTTCTTCCTGTTTGTTTGTTTTGAACACAGCCCATAATTAATCACCAGGAAAGATTAGCACATGTTATCAGTAAATTAAATAGCTCAGCAGAAATCAGAGGCCCATACATCTATAAAGATATTGGGAACATTCACAGACACATTAAATAGAGTCAGAAAAAAAGAGCATACCAGCAACTCACCCTCATGTTTCCAGGCATTAACCAACTTCTAACTAATGCGGATTAGGAAGCAATGTTCCCCATGGGCATGCAGACAGGTTGAACCAACCCACTTACTCCTGGCAGGTGCTGTTATTGCACCAGTCAGGGGGAGAGCTGAATGCAGACAGCTCACCTGTAGTCCATACAAACCAGGAGCATGAGGTCTGGGCATCCAGCAGCATTTCACATCATCCACCAGGTTAACTCAACAGGCTGCAAGACAGGGCTTAGCTGTCCAAGCTCAGCCTTGTTGCTGACACRGAGAAACTTCTGTGCCTATTATTTTCTGAGTGAAAGGGACCCCTTGAAATGACATTTTGGTATTCCTCAAAATGTAGAAGCCTGAAGTCCAGCTGTATCTGAGTGCAGCTCAGACACTGGCTTTTTCTTGCTGATGCTTGTGAAACAGAACCCAGCTCACACTCTTGTACCTCTGTCGACTCATGAGGATGTGAAAAAAAATGCACAAGTTTTTATCCTTAAGTGATTTGATCCCTCTAATATAGAAATCCACCTGCATGCAACTTCATGTAGATACGCCAACACACAAGTGCTGCTGTACTGCCAAGAGGTGAGCTGTGACTCCAGGCATACACAGGTAATAAATGGCTGTGCTCAATCTATTAATCCTGTGCTGACTCTTTCCGGTGAGCGCTCCAGAAAGGGAAACAAAGATTAACAAAGGGGTTCTATTTCTTTAATACAAAATTGTCTTATTTCCTATTCCATGTTCTGCTTCTTTTGGTGCAAACTGTGTTCTACACTGCAGCGACTAAGGARAGGACATAGGCATGCCTTCCTGCATGGTGCACAGGTATATGTACATATGGTGTTGGTATACATGTGTCAGAACTGCAAAAATAATGGRCAGGGACTATCACCAATTGCAGGCAAATATCACCAATTGCTGCCAGCTGGATTTTAGCACTATTGCTTTTAAATACTCTTTAGAAATAAAAAAAAAAAAAGATATGAACAACTTGAGCTTTTAGATATACTTCCAGTAAACCAAACCTTATCACATTTGGGATGATTTGTAAAATCAAAATTGTATTTCAAATGAAAAACATGAAAATTGGTCAAGAACATAGAAAATTGGTCAAGAACATAGAAATATCTTATTTAAGCACCTTCAGCATGAAAAGTTTTGATTTCTCACAACAATTCCTTCTTGCTTAGGATGTTCTTTAAATTATAATAATAAAATTCCACATAGAAACACAATATTGGTTGACCTGAAATGAAATTCCTCTCACAAATTTCCTTTCAAAAGTGTAAGAGAATTTAATTTCTATTTCCAGTCAGAATGAAGCCAGATTCCTCAATCCTAATGCAACAGCAGACTGGTCCTTCACACAGCTCAAGCAATGAAGAAAAAATGAAGACAAACGCCAGAATGGTCAGAATTRACCTCCAAATCCAAAGAGTTGACAACATATAAGGGAGAGAAAAAAAAACAGTTCTCTGTGCATAAACAGAAATAGTGTTCTCCTTCCCTAGTGTGTAAGACGCAAAATATTTGTGAGAGAAAAGTAGGGTGGTACATGACCAGGAGCCCTGCAACAGTGACTTCTGGACAGCAGAGCTGGGCAGATGTCCTATAYGACAACAGCTACATGATTTCGCCTCTATACACTTCAGTTTTCCAAGCTATAGATCAAAGTGACTTCCTTAACAAAGTGAGTTTAGAGACTCTCAGTTAGCTGATGTTCGTAAATGACTGTTCAAACAGAAGGCAGACTGTCTTTGTTACACTACTGTTTGTTTAACAACCAGGAGCTAAATTTCTCTCTGAACATTTATAAAAGCGAAGGCAGCGTTAATGCTCCAAAAGGAGAAAACCACAAAGAACAAATTCTCAGTGCATGCACTTCTTGAAATAAACCCAGGTTAAAAGCACTTCACTTAAAAAGAACGATAGTAGCATCCTGCTAAATATAGATGACTCACCATAATTTAGTAGTGAACATCCCTAAAGAGCACCATTACAGTATTGCTTAACCTGCTGCATAAATTCAAGTATTCTCCTCTGGTTACAGCTTGGACCAAGCCACTCAGAACTACTAGCATCCACTGACCTTCAGCAGCTCAGGAAGCCTCTCTGAACCTCCCTTTCTTCATCTACACTGTTGGTATAATAAAATCATCTTCTCAATGGAAACATGAAAAATGATTTCTAAGTTTCTTAATGAGTTGTTTATGCCATACTTGGTATATCCACACTGCTACTGAGGAGCTAAGTATAGCTGTTCTTGAGACACTTTGAGATCCCTTGGAGAGTGCAATCTTACAAAGGAAATTCATATTTTAGGCAATACTGAAGGAAAAAATTATAAAGAATCAGTTTCCAAAATGCCTGCTTTAAAGATGCAAGAGGTAGTTAACACATCTGTGCTTACCACTAGGGACCAAAGTCAGGTTGTGAGCAAAATGATTTATCTCCACATCAGCAAAATGATTTATCTCCACATCACAAAACCATACTGCTTGACACAAATGGCAATCTGTTCCAAAAATGCCTAAGCATCGAAGAGCAAAGGACTGTTCCAGTCCTTTCCTACTCAGGCTGAGAACCTGAAGCAGAGCTGGAAAGAAAACGTGAATTAGCAAAAGGATGCTGCAAGGCCAGAACTTAAACGTATTGTGTCCATTGTGAAAGTAATCTCCAATTGGCAGGACTTCAGAGCAGGACTGAAAAGGCCAACTTGTGTGAAAAGCTGCAGACCAGGTGTTGCACTGATCCAATCATGCCAGACCCCCAGTCTAGCAAGATCCAGCTGCCCAGACCGTAACATACTGACATCTCACCTGTTGTTATACTACATCACAGGATCCCAACACCATACAGTAAAAAAAAAAAAAAAAAAAAAGGAAAGAAAGAAAGAAAAAAGAAAATTCTTTGGATTAGCTGTATCTGATGTGTGATTTCTAACACATTTGAAAATTTACAGGATGCTATTTCAGGCTACGTAGAAAGATTGATTCGCCATCACAGGTTTGGTTTTGAAGCTTTAAACAGAACTCTCTCTCATCCTTCCATAAACTTCTAAAGAAGSGAGTCTGCAAAATATTATTTCCACAAAAGTTATTATGCTCATAAAGCTTTAGAGGGAAAACAAAGACACTGCCCCTGCCCCAGGAGCACTAAACATAGCTATTATAAGCCTAGTGAAAGCAGCCATCTAGCTCTTGTTAAAAAAGAATCACTGCTACTCGACAAATCGCAAAACACAAGAAAATAGGACTGTAATACTTGATTGGCATTTCACTACAAAGTCTGACTATACTTTACCATAGGCATAAAGTGTGAGAATGACAAAATGACCTCCAGGGACTTTTCTTTCTTCCCTGGGCATTTTT
>NW_028185328.1:537058-539348 GCF_003343005.1 Rhea americana | reverse complement strand
TTTTTTTTTTTTTTTTGGGGGGGGGGTATTAAGCGTTTCATCTGATTATATGTTTTTTTGCTATCTGATCCTTTAACTTTTACATTTTTCACCCTACATTTCACCATCCTTCCACCATTATTTGTTACTTTTGCATCTAGCACCATCTTTTTTTTTCTCCATCAACTAAACCAACCTAAAGCATCAAAAAGAAAAATCACTCTCCCTAATCAAACTTTGCAACTCAGAACAGAAATATACTTACTAGTCTCCTGCAAAAGTTATTTAGAGCAAAATCTCCCATTTTTCTTGCAACTTGCGTGAGTGTAGCTGTGTTCCTTATGCTTCACCCGGGTTTTCTTTCTGGTTTCAATAACAACCAAAAAACAYTGTCATACTTCTGTGTAACACAGAAGTGACCATGTACCATCGTTATTTTCAGCTACTACCAGCTTCTAAAGACTCTTCCTAAGACAAAAAGAAAAACAAAATCTTGGGGGGCAGGTGGTTCATTCAGGTATCCTTAAACCTTAAAGGAAAGTGCAAGAAAAATTGTTATACTACTGCATACAACTATTTTATGCAAAGCTGTGTTTATGTGCCTAATACTCTCTGTTGTCATTGTCTCAGCATGTTCTCAACCCAAAATGAAAAATAAATATTGAATTAGTCTTTTTTTCTAAAGAGATAATAAAAAGCCTCTTTAATTTTAACTTTAAATTTGGTTACTGTTATAAGCTGTTGCATAGTTATCATACCAACAGAAACACTTCATCACTTATATGTTTTTAACTGCAGTAGGCACAGTAATTTTCTAGACAGTTATATCTTTGCAATGTCTGCAGCCAAAAAGTCATGGCACTGAGAACCTAAAAGTGAATTTCACTGAACACTCTTTGCAAACTCTGAGAAGTACAAAAGGTAAACAAATAGTGCGAAATGGCTTAGATTATCTGTTCCAGTTAAATGCTCATAAAAGTTTATTTCCTGTAATTTTTCTCTTTGAAGCCAGCAGGTGAAATTTCTAGCTTGTGTGGGCAACTCGGACTCCTAAACAGTTTCTGCAAAGAGGACTTGGGGTGCCTTTGGGGTTGAAGCATTTGTGAAAAATTCGCTTTATCCACTACACAACTTGCTCCTCTGTAGGTCCCGTGCAGAGGGGAACAGCTTGCTGTACCTTGAAGGACAGTCAAAACCAGGCACAGCTACCAAAATAGCAGGATCCATTCAACTCCAGGCTGCAAGAAAGTTTTGTCCAGACCTTGCAGAGATTCGCACACATGTGACGTCTCTGGTATTCTTGTGGAAGATCACGATGTTTTTTACTGCCCTCCCGCTCTGTCAGGAAGCACTTACASCCCATCGCCCAGCTCCCAGGTTGTGAAGGTGGCCCGTAGAGCCCTGCTGGCTCTGCCGGGCTGTGCGTTGCTCACTGCCGAGCAGACCTCGACAAAACCGCGTGCTGCACCTCTGCACAAACAAGCAGCCCTCAAGAAAATTACTTGGTAGATCTCAGTAAAACGTAACTGATTCTGCAGTGCCTGTTGTAAACTTTGGCACTGCAGGATCACACAGCAGTTGAGTTGGAAGATCACTGGTGATAAGACATCGCCACCTGATCAACAGATGAGTCTGAACGTTTCACACTTTGTAGGTACTTCCATTACCCTTATCACAGCGCATCTCGGTGCTCTCCAGCAATACACCAAGCGATGTGAAGAGCATCTGCACGTGCGATCTGTCCTCTCTCCACAGAGCGGACCAGCTATGCATCTTATTTTGGAAGGGCTCATGAGGGAGGGTGGTGGTGGAGCGGTCTGGGTCTCTCTCCACATCCCCAGGGCTGCAAGCTTATCTTTTTGGCAGGACACAGCCAAAGTCTGCAGCACGCCTCAGGCAAGCGGCAGTGGTGCTCGGGGTGGTGCCCAGCCCCGAGGGCCCGGGGCAACCCATCGCCAGCACTGCAGTGCACTCCGCTCCTGCAGAAAGTTCCCTGCTGCTGTAGGGCCTGAAGTACACACCAGAGTTTTCCATCCAGGTGAGCTTACCAACGGGCTAGGCCCAGACAACGGAGCACGATGCAAAACCCGGGCACTTTCCAGCAAGTTTTACAGCACCGTTAGAAATAATAATAAACGGCAATAATAAGAAGGCGGAGGGGAGGCAGCAAAAGCAGCGGAAAGGGAGCAGGACTCCTTCCCCACGCCTGCCTGCAGAGCGCTCGCCCGCCGCCGCATTTCCGAGCATCACCGGCGGGACCGCGAACGAAACTTCCTCCGCCGCCGGCACCGGGCACCCGCGGGCGCGGGGC
>NW_028185328.1:496361-536483 GCF_003343005.1 Rhea americana | reverse complement strand
CGCACAGGGCGGCGAGGGGCGCGGTGGCCGCGGGGCGCCCCCCCCCCCGCACCCTACGGCCGCGGGCAGCACGGGGCGTCTCCTCTCCACCMCTTGCAGGTCTCCGCGTGGAAGGAGAGGGCGGCTGCACACAGCGAGCGGCGTGGGGTGGGCTGCGGGGGACCTGCACCCCGCATAAATATTACAGGCTTGTTGTTTCAAGGTATGAGTCGCCCCAACTTCTGCGTTCAGCACAGCGCGATATGCAAGTGTTCAGGACCTCTAAAGATCACACCAAGATATTTTTTGAAGAGAACATGGCAGTTTTGGAGGCCAGGGCCAGCAATATTGCATAACACAAGAATCACCAAGAAGCGTCATTTAGGGCCACGAGCTTAAGTAATTGCAGTTCTTGAGGCTAAACAGAAAGTCAATCAATCAAAATCCAGCAAACTGGACATCAAATGTGCATGCAGAGGGTGGGAAAGGAGGGAAGGAGCCCTTTACAAATTTATGCAGGTCAGCCAGGGAAAGGATCAAAGCAGAGAACTCTCATACTGATGAGCATGTGCCTGCAAAACACAGCAGATCAACTCCATGCACATACCCAGCTYCCCATTCAAGTCTGAACACACTTCATGGCAAGAATGTTAGTTTGGCATTGTAAAAATAAGCAGTTTGTTTAGAAAAATCTTCTAACAATTCAGCAAAGTATACGATAGTTTTGTTCTCCTCTCCCCCACCCCAGGTTTTCTCCCCACCAAAACATGACTGTGTGACTTTTGCACCCCGCAGACAGCCGGTCCAGCTTGTCAAGCTTCTCCCTACCTCCTTCTCAGGCAGAGGCCCTGGGAGCATCCCGCTGTCCAGCCTGGAKGCTACAGCTGCAGCTCAGTGACTGAGGTTTCTGTCTCACCAGTTGCCCCAAACACTGCGTTACCTTGTTACATGGCTGTGCGCTGACGAAAAAAAAGGGGGGGGGGGAAGAAAAGCTATAGGTTTCAGCCACTCAGCCACTGGCTTAACCAGTTTTAACATCTAACTGGCCTAGTTTAAGCTCTCCCTTGCACAACAGCAGAGGGGGGCTTTGGCACAAGAGGACTAGGTAAAAATGTCACCCCAGCAGGCCAGGTTTACTGCTTTCTTGGTTCCAGAAAAAAAACCAAAATCTCTATGAGGAGCAATGGCTGATCTATCTTCATCAGACAGCAAAACTCCTGCCAACTCCCACGTGGGCTGGGATTTTATTCRATGAGGGATTGCACAACAAAGTGAGAAGGCACTGCACAGTGATTCAGAAGACCTAGCTAGTCTGTCAGGTGCCTGCTATGTGTCCTCAGGCATTAAACTTGACAGTGTGGATGCTCTCATAGGTCTAGCGCTCTTGCGAAACACCCTTGCTCAGCCTTGCCATGGGCCAGAAGGGCTGAAAGTTTTGCTCCATTAAGATGCCACTGTAAGAGTCAGCTCTTGGTGCATGCTCAAGCAGCTGAGACATTCTTCAGAGGAGCACAAAGGGGCCATCATAGGCCAGCTGTTTCCCTCATTCTCTGCCAATATTGGGCCTGARGTTTCCTCAGACTTTGTCACACTATCGCCCTTTCCTTCAGTTGAACTGTTGCATTTTTCATACAGAAAAGGGGTAGGGGAATGCAATGTTCTTCATGGTAACCAGCCGTTCCAGGGGCTCCCCATCCTTTTGCGTATGCGGATCAACCACTTGGAGGAATGCAATGGGTTTGTCCACGCTCCTAACTACAATGAGAGCCCAAGAATGCTTCTGCCAAACAATCGCCTTCAAAGTCAAAAGAAGAGAGCACACAATACATWGGGGACAGTGGCCTGCCACTCTCTTTACTCCTTCAGATAACTTCTAGGGATGACACCACTAGAGAGACAAAGGCAAAACAAGCAAAAARAAGAAAAATTGCATATTCTCCCCAGAGCTGCCGCACTGCTTTCCTGCTCTGCCAAGGCTCAGAAGCTCTCTTGACCTAATGGAAATAAGTATAGTTTTGAGTATAAGGACATGCCGCATTTGGCAAATGCCATCCCATCTCGCCTTGGACTGTCCCTTGTATCCTGCTGTGCATCARCTGGCAGGTAAACAACAACAAAAAAGATCATTTCACTTTGTACAGTAGCTGAATTAATGAGCTTCCTAAAGAGCACAGTGAGCATAACGTGAATCAAGAGCCTGGTGGTCAGAGAAAGTATTTCTACCCAGAATGAGCCCAAATGACTCCCTTCTGACTCAAGTTGGTAGAAGCAGTGAGTATTTTAATCATCTTTAGTGTTTGGCCACCAAAACAGACACTATGTCATACCTGCATAACATAGTGACACAGCAAGTGACTTTAACTGCTTCTTGCAGCAGTTGAAAGAATAATCTGTGGCTATGCCACAGAAGGTTGGAGCAGTCACAGGGGATAAGAGTCTTCAGGGGCACTACGCAGTCCTCCTACCCCAGCCCCCTCTCCACCTCAACACAATTTCCAAAAATAGCTTGCAGACTGCACAGACAGAACATCGAAGCTGAGATACTGTTCTGGGAACTCTGAATTTCTGCTTGACTTGTCCTTGAGCCTCCCCCAAAATATTAGGCTTATGTCAACCATTCATTCAGTGAGTGCAACATGCTCCAGCTGGTTGGATCTTAGAGCTAAGAGCAGACATATATTTGCTGCTCTAGCAGTGTATTTGCCCATCAGTGAGCATGAATACCTCCTCCCTTGGCACTGATGGAATAGCACATTGTGAACAGAGGAGATACATTTGCAGTATCCCTGGCATCAGATGCTGGCAGCTGACCACTGCACATCTCCCTCTTCTGTTGCACACAAGAGCAGATATGAGATCCTTAAAGTGAATGGCCAAGATATTTGCCAGGACTTTGCATACTAGGCTGGGCAAAGAGAGAGAGAAAAACTAAACCACTCCMACCTGCCTTTTCTTTTGAAAGAATTATGATAAGTAATGCAATTCTCACATCTCAGGAAAATACATCTTTTTGAAATGAATTTGAAAAAGCGGCTTCTTTTTCATGAAGGTGCCTTCTTTCCCCTTCCCCCCCCCCAACACAGCTCTGAAAAAACAGTGGGCATGCAGTTGGGTTCAAGAGCTGTTAGATGCCAAGTCTTACCTCACCTTTGCTGTCTCCCAGCTTGTTATTGTTAGATAGGAATTTATTAAAGGTGACATTGCTTACAAATTGATCAAAATCAGCTTCAGTGAACTATCCTTCCAAGATATAAGATGGATAAAATTTACTCAGTTGATCATTAATAATCTCAGAGCCTGTGGAATTGGTTATCTCCCTTTGACAGAGGAAACAGAGTTTGCAGATTGAACTGTTTTAATTCTGCTTGAGAAGAAATATGACAGACCTTCACCAATACTTCCAATTAACTATCTCTATCCCTTTTCAATAAAGAAAGTAAAACAAAAACTTAGATTTTGCTGAACACCTGTGTCTGTGTCTATATAAAACAGATGTCACTAGCCAGAGGAAAAAAACAGAAATACTACTGTTAATTCATCCATCCTGATAGATTTTTTTTTCCTCCTGGCCACAGTGACAGCTATATAGAAATATTGTATTGACATAAGAAATACTTACAAAAGATCTTGTGTTTTTGGAAACCTCATAGTGTAATTAGCAAGAGGCCCAGCTCTGGGAGAGGTAGGTATGTGCTAGGTTGCTTTAGTCAATGCTCTRTGTCCACTTGGTCCCTCTATGAGCTACCACA
This sequence comes from Rhea americana, assembly GCF_003343005.1. Classification (NCBI taxonomy): domain Eukaryota; kingdom Metazoa; phylum Chordata; class Aves; order Rheiformes; family Rheidae; genus Rhea; species Rhea americana. The sequence continues at coordinate 532,755 of NW_028185328.1, read as the reverse complement.
GTTGTGCCTGGGGTTTCATCATGCAGAATTAGGTGCAACATGATAGAGGCGCCCTGTGAATTTAACAATTGCCAAAGCAGRTTTTCAGGCAAGTGCTCACCATACATGGTCAGTTGTGGGCCCTTCGGAGTAACCTCAGCTCAGTTGTACACATGAGCTGCCCTCGTGTATCAGCCACGCATGGAGACATCGTGAATACTTAAGGAAAACAAACCCCAAATAACAGATGTATTTCTGTGCTCCTTAAATGCCAGATGGTAAAAGAGGATGTGTCCATGGAAACCCGGATGGATTAGGCCTACTTTCAAACTTCTCAGAGCTAAAGTAGGCCATTGCGCCRGTTCTTTCCAAGGCCACTTTGACCTGCCCCTTGAGTGCAGTTTCTCTCTCCTCATCTCCTTTCAAAAGAAGGGAGCCATCCAGCCTGTCTTTGCAAAGTACCCAGGCTGAGCTGCCAAATCTTTCCACTTTTTTGGGCATGCTGGTTTGCCTGGTTTCCTCATCACAGGCACACAGTATCTGGGAAATCCTGACTTTGTTTACAACTTACTCTTTTCTTCTGTAGCATGAGAAACAAACGCATTCACTTCCCACCTCATTTTTCTGACCACTTTGGAGCATCCCAAAATCTTTTCTATATCTTCTGAAGTTTCCCTAGCAGCTCCCAGAGTAAAAGCAGACCTCCTCAACYTCTCTCCTCTCTCTCTGCACCCTACACAGGCACCCCCTGCATTTCAGTTTAGTGTACAACACTACAGCTTTAGATTCAGCATTTTGAAATCTCACCTCTTTCTCACCTTTCTCCCCCAATCCCAGTCCACACAGACAAGCTTGGAATAAATTTGTTCCCCAGAGCTTCAACTACACCTTTTTTTTTGTTGTTGTTGTTTTGGACACACTATTCTTGCTATGGTTAACAACTGTCCATTTTACCTTGTCAAACACATGCTACATCCCTTGTTAGCAAACAGCAGATTCTGCATCCACATAAGAGCATTTCATAACATTTCCATTTACATAATAAGTTTCTAAATTGTACATTGACAGATTTCCCCAAATCATTACAGTAGGTGAATTAAATCTTCCACTAAACACCAGCAAATGGTGGTAATGACAAGTCTTTTAAGTAGCACACCCATAAAGCTTAGAAAATGAAAATCAATCACTCTTCCACTTTTTTTTTCCAGAACTGCTGAAAGAATTTATTACACACAGCTGTGACAGAAAATAAATAGATGACAAAATTGGGAAGAAATATACTAAAGTTAGGACTCATGTGGACATTTTCCTACAGTTGTGATACAAAATGGGCCTAAAAAAGACAGTCTTGTTTAGTAGCAGTGTTGCTCTATCTGTGATGATCTAAAGACATGAGGTGCAATTCCTACAGAAAAGAAATAACTTTTACTAGACCAGTCAATATAGTTGAAAAACACTAATAAGCTTATGGGCACACTGACCTGAAGAAGGGCTTCTATGTCTGAAAATTCATCTGTTTTTCATTATTATATCCTCTAGTCTAAGAAAAAATATTGCATCTTCCTACAGATCTTAACTGTTTGAAGTTCATTGGTAAACAGTAACCATATATAACATTCTCTCAATCACTTACTGGCCTTTTTCCTGTACCAGAACTAAAAAAATGAAAAAAGTGGCTGATAAGGCAGGATGCTAAAATGTCTGCGCCAGTGGACGTACGGCCACTTTGCTTAATCTTGGTGTGGCTAATGGTGACTTTATTGATAAATTACTGGATTAAATCACTGTGTTACTTCTGCAAGTTTTCCAGAACGGCCAGAGTTACAGGGACATACTGGACAGTCTGGGGAGCACAGGGCAGAGATTTCTTTGACCAGCAAGGCTTACCAGCTTAATACCAATCTTGTCAAGTCCACAAGTACCTCTGTAGCACACTCACCKCTGTTCCTGATTCAAGAGGGTTTCTTGGCTGAGGGGTACAATATTGTCCATAATACTCTGCAACTGAGCAAGGCATCCCTGTTGGAATGAGGCAGGAGATAGCTCAGATGTTTAGATGCGGTTATGTATTATAATGTTACTTCTTAGCATCTTACTGAAGTGACTGTTACATTTTTGGGAGTATGCAGCTCACCCCTGCCCATCAGTGCCTTCTGTGTCTGCCTCAATTTTCCAACACAGGCAGTCAATCACATCCCAAGGGTGATTCCTCCAAAACTGAGGAGCCACTTGGAAACAAATGAAACTTTCTCTTTGGAAGCAACATAAGAATAAAGCAACATAAGGAAAACAAAACAAAACAAAACAAAAAAAACAAAAACAAAAAAAAAAAGCTTGCATTTCTACATGACCTACTGGTTAAGATTACTAGATGTTCATGATCCATTTTAGGCTGATCAAAACTCCCCTCTTAAAAAGATTTGCTGTAGTGCTGGGAAACTGCCCTGAGATCTTGCCAGCTGATCTTCCTTTCACCTGTTATAGGAGGAGTWTAAAATACCCTGTAAATCTCTGCTAATAGGAAAGCAAATTTCCAAGCTATTACTGACAGCACAGCCTGCTGTGGCCTAGTGTTAGCCGTGAGCCACATGGCAYTTGTCAGAGCTCACGCAGCCTATGGAGTTAATAGTATTTTGGACATATACAGGAATTTATCTCTGCTTAACTTATTCCATGGCACAATATACTATGGCTTCCTATGAAAGGCAGATACATGTAGTTCACATTAGGCTAGGCCGAAGGGTTTATTTCACTGCAAAGATCAAGATACTAGACTTATCCTTTCTTAGGGAGCTTAAAATGTTCACTGCATAACAGAGCAGTTGTSAGGCTGGTCCCTCAAGACAAGAGCTTAAGCCAGAAGAGGAAGCCATCAGGGCTGACATGAGCAAGCAGGAAACATTCAGTTTCTGCCCTCACCAGACTCTGGAGCAATGAGACCCTAAGAGCCTGGCCAGGGATAGACAACTGTTTCAGTGGGAAGAGGAGTAGCACCACCTCTAATAGGAGACACAGCTGTGCCTGCCACAGTAGCTACACAACAATAAAAGGTGAATTTGCAGATTGTGTATACCAACACTTTAAACACCAATTGAGGGATTATAATGTCAAGATCCACCTCAGCTAACTGACAGGACTCAGAGTASTGCCTCTCCATTTTGTACTAGGGCTTTTAAATGAGTTAGCAAGGGGAATTTGTATGCCTATGTACCTAGCCCAGACACAGTAGTCCAAAACAAAGACAGCACTAACCGCCAGAAGGTTTTGTTGCTGAATCCACTCTCAATCAAGTCTATTTTGCTTCCCTTTATGTACACAGTGAGATATTTTCTTTTCCCTCCACTGCACAAGCCATCATTACCACTTGCAATTACAGCGCCATGACTAAAAACCTCAGTAGGCTCAGATCGTACGCTGTTCTCTGAGTCCTCTAAGTAGGTCTTCTCCGGGTCAATACAGGGATGCAGCTACAGTCCCACTGTTATGCTTCCAAATAAGAACATAGGACTTTGATCTCTAGAGCAAAGTTGTCAGCCTAGCACCTTCCCTCGCTGCTGCTTTCATTTAGTGGTGCTTAAAAAATGTATACTTAAAAGCAAAGTTCAGTCATCTAAGTGCAAAAGAAAGTCTTTTCTTAATTAGCACTCAAATCAAAAGGGTGTGTGTGGGGGGGGGAAATGAAGGAAAAGCGTAAAGCTATTTAATGTTTAAGTGAATTCCCTAGGACCTTTTTATGGACCTTTCCTCCCTGCCTCTTTTTTTTTTTTTTTTTCCCTGTCAAAACTACCAAGACAACAGCCTCTTTGGGCCAGCTGGACTGGAGAGTGCTGCCTACAGAGAACTACATTGGGACTGCCAGTTCATTTCACCCTGACTGCACTGATTTATACCAATGCCTAGTCAAGGACTAGACTCTCCATCAAATTTTAACAGAACCTTGTCCCTTTAACAGTCAGATTTTGAGCAGGAACCATTCTTAGACCCTGGATATCTCTATGGTAACACAACAAGAACGTTTTGTTCTAACAGCATTGTGCGCATATTGAAAAGCACAGTTAAGATATTTTGAAGTGGAGAGTCCAGATCAGCCAATTCTGAAGCCTTGTGAGAAAAAAATCATTATGCAAATTAAACTCCTAAAGGTGAATGGAAATGAATGTTTTCAACAACATTACAGTTACAGTATGAGAAATGAGAACAGCGGTCTCAGCAAGTACTTAGCATGCATTGCTTAGCAGTAATAAAATAAATAAATAAATACATAAATGCACTACAACTATGCCAATTGCTGTACTTTTTGTTTATCTTAGCATAAAGGTCTGGGATAGAATTGGTCACATTGTCAAAAGCCTCTTCTGTTTTGGGGCTGTGGTTGCAGTACAGATGTACAGAAGTCAAGTCCCCAGAAATCTTAACAGGCTCTCACGTTGAGAAAAGAGAAAGATGAAAAAGGATAGAAGCAGGCAGAACAGCTCCAAGTTTCTATCTCGCACTCAACTAACAGAGGTGGTTATTCTAACATCCGTTTGTCTCCCACCCTTCGAGGATAACTGCATCTCACATTTTCCCAAGGGCCATCTAACTTGTGCTCTGTGGTGTCTCACTTGCCGATTTCCCCAGAAAATGGCACAAGAGGAGCTTGATCTACTGCAATATTGCAAGTTTSGGGCTGGGGCGGCAGGAGAACGTGTTTCATGACAGACAGCACAAAACAGAAGCCAAGGAGTTATTACTTGTTTCAGTCATTGTTTGATTCTTTCTTCATGGCTATCACTCACCTGCTGAGTGCTGCCATTTCACTCAAACTCTTGCTATAGGCAGAAAGGAAAAAGACTTTACATACAAAGCCAAGAATTTACTGTCAGTGTAACTGAAATCATGTAAGTCCAATCAAACAAATATTATTAGTCCAGATCCAACTATTTCAGTAAAGATGTTTTAAGAAGAATATTATAGATGGAAAAAGTCTCAATGATAATACAACTAAAATTTTTTTTACACATACTTTGTGGCATATACCCCTTCTTTCAATCTTTACTTAGATGAGCAGACTGCTGACAGGTTCTTTCTCCTTCCTCTAATGTCCATTTGGAGCTAATTTTATACATTTTTTAGCAAAGTTTGCCTTGCTCTTCCTTATTTGGTCTTCAATTCCACATTGCATCCAAAAACTATACTACATGTGGAGAGTTTTACCCATGTTAGATTTTGTGGTTTTTCCTCTCTTCTGTCCCTAAAACTGATTTTGCCCAGTTCTCAGGTCTGCATTTCTTCATCTGATCACCAGTGAGTTGTTTATAGACCTGGGGTCTCTGGTGTTATACTGCCCTCCCTCTCTTATCACTCCACGCCCGCTCTCCACTACACTGTGTGCTGCATCCTCTCTTYCAAGGCTGCTGTTATCATGCCATGCCTCTATTTCTCAACGCTGTATCAGCATGCTGGGGTCATAACCACTCCATTCAACACAGAAGAACAATGCGTTAGCACTATCTGTATAAAAATTATGGTCATATCACATGACTGTACAAAGATAAGCAAAAGTAAAAAGAAAATTAGGCAGTAGCCACCTGCTCCTCAGGAAAAAAAAAAGCTAAATAAGCTAAAATAAAACTCCAGGCACACCAACACACCTTAAGACAAAGTCTGACAAGTCCCCAGGCCTTGCAGAGGCAGTATGAAGCCTGTGGCCTGTCACCAGTAAAACTATACTGCATTTYGCAGGCCACTAAGCCACCCTATACAGGAACAGGAGGTGTGTAACCTCCTCCAAGGCTGCACTTCAGAAAAAAAAGGAAGTCCCAGAAGACATGAGGTAGCAGTAACCTGCAGCCTGGTGTTGGTCAGTCAGAAAAAGCATGTTCTCCTGAGGGAACACATAGTCCTTCATACCTTGCTGCACAATTATGGAGGATCAGATTTTTTTGGAAACCGACTGGAGTTCTCAGATCAGTAGCACAGATTCAATTCAATTTAGCTAAGTAAGCCCTTAATAATAAATTCACTTTTTTCTTAGTCTGTATGTTCTTCAAAGGCACGCACTGGACCAAGCTGGGAGGGGGGAAGGGGTGGAGAGGGAAGGGGTGCTCATTACTAGTGGATCCTTAGGGTACAACTGTAATATGAATTTGAAATAAATCTGAGAAATCCTAGTTACCATTCCCAGTATAATTGTATCTAGACACCTCTAAAACAGGAGCATTTGCACAGATCAGATCCAAGTTTTGCAACTGATTTTTTAGCAAAAGTGCTCTTCTTGACATTGAATCTTTTTGTGGAGAGATGACAGTCCTATTTGTTCTCAAAGAAGGACTTTGATTTTTTTTTCCCCTAAAGCTTTGAATTAAGAATGYAACCTATGAGGCAACTAAGTCAACGAAAAAGAGTGATTTTATAAACATTTCTTACTTCAAAAAAATAATTAGCAGGTTAACTGTTTCAGTGAGGTCAGCGTTCAGTTCAGATCAGGTTGGTCAGGGCTTTGTCGAGTTAGTTCTTCAAAACCTCCAAGGACACAAACTCTACGACCTCTCTGGGCAACCTGTTCTAGAGATTAATTATCCTCAGAGTGAGAAATTATTTCCTATAACCTGCCAGAACCCCTATTTCAAATTAGTGAATCAAAGCCTCTAGGCCATTTCAAGAGTGCTTGATCTCAATATAATTTAATCGGGAAAGAATCACTGCAAGCCTACAATGATACAGGACATGCTTACCAACTCAATGTTTTCTCAAAAGTGGCATGCATCAGTTTRGTTTAACAACTTAAAGCATATGCATGGGCAGACAAGGCCTAAGTGACTTTCCTAATTTTATAAAAGAATTCCTGTAAAACAGCCTGAGCACTGGGTTTAAACTTCAGCATAAGGTTAAGTTTGAACATCTCATACGGGTTTCTGAGCCTACCTCCAGTGGCTCAGAGCAGCTTTTCCTAAAGAATGCTTCCTCCACCTATTCAAGTCCCAGTTTGATACACTACAAATTTCTTCTGAGTATAGAAATGTCATCAGCTCAGTTACCAGGGATACTATGTTCTAAAATGGTTTCAAGGAGCTATAATCTCCAAGGATGAATCCTTCTCCTGAAAGAGAGCAAAGCAGCTGTGTTTCTCTAGGAAGAGAAAGACAAGTGGGTACAGACCATATTTTTCATAAGTATCTCATAAAATGGACCTTGATGCCATGAAGAGACAGGTGCACAGTTCTTATCTGAACTGCACCACAGGGAGCCCAAAGCCACAGAGCAGATCTTGGCCCTCCTTGGATAAGCAACACTGATTAGTTTTCTCCCCCTTAGCCTCAATCCTCATTGTTTATGTGTTGCTAGCAAAACCAGAGGACCGTGCAATGATGCGTAAGTGTTGCTGGATTCAAAATTTCAAGCATTCCCCACTGGACTGAGTAAATACAGTTAAGTAACATGCAGTCAAGGGCCAGAATATATGTTGGCCTGCAGCCCAATAAATGAATACTTAAGGAGCTGGCATTTCACTTTCACACAAATATAGCACTGCGGTCTTCTCTGCTCATTACCGATCTAGTCTGAAATACCGGGGAACACTATAAGAAAACAGACACCTGGCAGAGATGTGAAGTTATTTCCCTGCATACTGATTTATGCAGCGATACTTCCTAAATAACTAGCAAGGGGAGCAGGAGCACGAGCTGTGCAGTGAACAGCAGCCCAGAGGTGCGATGTGGAGGTGCACACAAATTTCCCATGGCAGCCTTGCAAGTGCTACAGGTAGCTGTATAGCAGCAACATCTTGGCATAGCTAGAGTGCAGCAACAGCAATGCAGAGTTGACTCACATCCACTTAGCAGTCACAGGGGTGGAAGATGATATTACTGGCCTCCACCAAAGCACAAGGGGGACAGTTTAGTCCAAGTCTGCTTTCACTGGCTGCTTTCCCTAGGCTGCTGGGCTTTAAGAGCTGAACACACGGCAAGGGCAGCTAATGTCCTCACAGGAGTCAGGAGCTCCAGCAAAGGGCCGGAGGCATAGCTTGAACCATTCCAGTTCATTTTCCTTGAACYTCTCTGTCATGCCTATAGTCAGGCATAGTGGCCTATTTCCAACTGAGACAGGCTGCTTCCTTTACAAGCAAATTCATCTTCTTTTCAACAGCCCCATGCTACAGTTTGACTGCTAGAAGGAAGGAATCCATACATTCCTCATGAGCAGAACTGCAGTGTCTGGTGACCTTGGCACCCAATAAGAGACATCATCTACAGCATCAGACGTCCACATTTGCAATGCTTCTCCTGCCCTATTAAATAGCCTTTCTTAGTTTATCTGTTCTCATAACCAAACCTGGTTTTCAGAAGGGAATGGCTGCAAAGATAAAACTCTGCACATCTATTAAGCCTGAAAACTCTAAAATTTCACCACTAAGCAGCAATAGCTTCCAAAATAGTTGCCACATTTTTCAGGTGCTCTTTCTCACGCTGAATCGTTATTTCTGTTTGTACAGCACCAAGCACACTGGGGTTGACATTCAGGTATGGTATGCCAAGACTCTAACATTGTAGAAATAGAGAATACTTCTGTGATACGCCTAATTGGAGTTGTGATCCAGGCTATAAATTATACAGCCCTGTCAACACTGAATTAATCACGTACCTTGCACCAGCTCAACTGTATCCTATCCATTAATCCATCTTCACTGATATGTATTCTAGTGTTACAAATAACTCATCAGTTTCAAAGGCATTTCTCCCCAAACTATCCCACTCAGGACAGATGAGATTCAGATTCAGCCTTGGGGTAGTGATGCTTTTCTAGGCATAAAAGCCMCACACAACAAAAGCCCTCTCATCTTTGATGTCTGGTGGTCATGAAGGGATAGAAATAGGAGCTTCATGCTATTAGRGAAGGGCAATTCCCAGCCGCTCAAAGGGAACACATCCTGAAAAGACCCATGATTTTAATGCTATGATGATTTTGTGTATAGAAATGCACTTGAGTCATTTTTAAAGGGTTGCACAGCTAATTCCCTTTGAGTTCTGCACAGTTGGATTCATTGAAATGGAGGCAACTGCATTGACAGTAGTAGTATTGTTGTAGCTGTGAAGGCTTTGGCTGTAGATGAGACAAGGYTTGTAGGGAAATGAAATAATTTTTATTAGATCAGCTAAGAAATGGAAATATCAGACAATCTTTGGGCACACAAAGCCTTTTTCAGGACCCCAAAAAGTTTCTGAATTTGAACACTAGGGAGAAGGAGATGGGAGAATTGTTCAAACAAACATTTTAAGCTAACTAACATATTCCCTTTTTTTTTTGCAACAGCAATTGGCATGTGACAGGATAAAAAGTTATCAGGCTTCCTCAAAGATGAGCCATATAAAGGAGTCACAGTGAAGGACATAAAAGGAACAACTCCGTCTCCAATACACACAAAAAAAGCTTATGCCGCCACTCAAATCATTCTCATCCACCCACCACACCCAAAGATTCCCTCTATAGCTGGGGACCTGCAGGTCACTCTTGGCTGAGAGAACAATAGTTCCCATAGGAAACTTTTCTGTTGGAGCCGATTCTGGGGTGGGATTTTTTGGTGGAGGCTATTAAAAAAAAAGAGGAAAGAGGGAAGAAATGTCAAAGTTGCAAAAGTAACATGTCACAGCTTCATTTAGGACTAAGCCAGGATCCCAGGATTACCAGTCCTAATTTTTACAGTGGTTGGGAAACACATAATATACACARTTTCCTGTTTCTCCAAAAGAGGGCAAGCTCAGCATTCTCTAACCTTTTGGAAGAAGCCCCAGGTCAGTACTGGTGAGAAGAAGAGCAGCACTTGGTACAGAAATTATGTGCCTTTGGGAGGGGAAGACAAGAAGCATTAGATTGGAAAGATGATGTATTAAATGTATCCACAGGAAACTCAGACCAAAAATTTTCTGGCCTCTTCCAAATACAAGATATTAGCATTCCCGACTACCTTTGCATCTCTTGGGSTATATAGGCTTCTTACACCACAAAGAAGAAAGGAAACACTGAAAGACAAGATCACCTTTGATCTGAATTGAACACTAAGAGGCCCACTGGAGACATGTAAAGGCACCAGTATAAGGGCACCTTTCCCGGTGCTCCAGATGCTGCAGAACATTTTCAGGCTGACTGTGAAAACATGGGCTAGTTCAGTCCGGCCTGCAATCAYCCACCAAATAACATCAATTTAGTATGCCAAAGCAGTACATTRAAATAGGGCAGAGCAGAGTCCCCATAAACTAACCCAGAAGAAAAGCATTTACTTACCCTTTTGCAGAAGCAGATGGCACAGAGAACTTGCCCAAGATAGAGCTACAGCAGAACCTTACTAGAGAAGCAAAAACATGATTTTTCCTGTTGCATATTAAGCAGGCCTACCGACTCCAAGGATGACCCAACACAATTCCCCAGTTGGCTCAGTTTATGTAATCATGGCAATCAGTAAAGCTGCAAATGAAGAATTTCTAGGCTTTGTCACTTTACTCTGTTAACAGTATTTCCTCATTTAGCTCTCACAAGTTTCCTAGCAACATCCTTGCATGCACATTAACACCTATTAGTTCTTGTACATACACCTGAGGAAGTTAGCTGTGATGAAGATCTGCAAAACCTTTGCTTTCACATTGACTCTGGGAAAATCARTTTCAAGGAAGCAAAGGTTGCCAACACTCTCATGACACATTCATAAAACCATGGAGCTCTTAATGAAGGGAGAACCTGTTGCATCCAATTTCAGGAGAGAGCTGATTTGGGAATCTCTTTATTGGCAATCTCTGCATAAGGCGGCAGGGGGTATCCTCTCTCCATAGCTTTCAAACAGGACAACTGTCAACACACAAAATAATGCTCTAAATAGCAATAATTCAGTTCCACATGATCTATGTCAAACCCTCTGCGTTCTATTATTGCTTAACCCGGCAGCTGGATGCAACCCTTATTTCCCACTGCCTGAGGCAGTGGCTTTCTGGCCCAAACCAGCTAACAGACTGATTCACTAGGAACAGCTCTCCTTCCCCAATAATGCCTTTGTGAACCCATTGTGGGGGAAGGATTTATCCGAATAGGCTGGGTGGGTTCAAACTTCACGCTTCATACACCAACAGTGTCTATGCATCAGGGAGATGAAGATTCATCAAGTATCCTAAGCAAAATCTCAGCAACCAGCAGGAATGAGAAACTCCTCTTTATTAAATCTTGATTGTAGCAGTGACACATAGATAAATAATAACACCCTTGGATGGGGCAGAAGTTGCACCAAGTTCCTCATAGCACTGATATATAACAGCATCTCCCAAGAGCAGCAGATCAGTAGCATTTACCCACACATTCACCATATGAATAATGCAGARCTGCATAACTGGCCCAGATTGAAATCACTTTGAGGCTCACAGAGCAACCAGCAGCAGTGGAGACCCATGCCACCCCCAGCATGATCAAGACAGTAGACTGGAGGTCAATAAACTTCCAGCCCTCCCCACCCTGTGATTGACTTGTCCTCCATTTCCCTTCTCTGTAGGCATAATCTGAACYTTAATTTTTCACTTGGCTGGAAAATGTTTTCAGAGCATACTTTGAGGCTCAAGTGTACCCCCATGTCTTTCCTTGCTAAAGCTTCATGCAGGATGGATGTGTATGGTGCACACCTTAGGGAAAGCACATTTAAGGCAAAGGTAGCTTTGTATTGCCTGTTGTCTAAAAATAGGTTGCAAGAAACATCCTGATTTGGTGCTGTCTTTCAAATGGGGTTTCCAGCCTCAGAAAAAGCTAATGACAGTGTACAGAGATCCTCCAGACGTCAGGGGGAACCTGGTGCCTCACAGGCTGTGCCCAGCAGCGGGGAACTGGAGCAGAGCCATGACTGGGAAGAGTGCGCCTCTCCAATTAATGCTCTTGGCCTGCTTGTTGACAAAAGCAGAAAGAGGATTTGTAATGCCTAAGCTTATCATCGTCAGGCTTCGAGAAAATCCCTCTCCAAGAAACTGTGTAAATAAGTAAAGTTTTACAAGTTAACAGACTCTCCTAATTGAAGTAACCCTTGTAAATTAATAACATTGAAGTAAATGTGCAAAGACTCTGCTGACTTTTTGGAAGTCTAATAAAGCTCAGGTTTACTAAAAAGCCCAGAGGAACTGGTCACCAAATCTTATCATAATGTGGTGAGACACTAATGATAGCTTCTAGAGGTTTATTCAAGAACATGGTTATAAGGGCACAGGAACCACCAGCAGGTCTGCCTTTCTGGCCCAGTCAAGTGCTAGTCCTTTCACCTCTACTACCCTGCAACCCCACAATGTGTTGCATGGGACATCTCTCCTTCCTTTGAAGAGACCCTGTGGTACAACAGTGAAAGATCATCATTCAGAGCATTTTTCAGAGCTAACATGGTAAGTCTCGGGGGTATCCTGAGGCCTTCATGTCTCTCAAAGACCATCTCCATSCCAAGTAAATGTAAATGCAGTGGAGAGTTTAAAATCAACTGGCAAAATATGAAAAACTGCTTGGTTCCCATTGTCATGTTCATTATACCTTTTGCTTTGCCCTTCTCCATTCTAGCCATTACTAGTCTGGTCTCMCGGAGAAAAAGCTGTGGCTGGTGAATAATGCAGAGCGAATATACTTTTTTTTTCTTTTTTATTAACTTTATCTTTCTCTGCTCATGGACATTGACAGCAGTTCCTACTACTTGATTCACATTGCTGGAATCTATTAGGCCATCCACACAGTACTGATTTTGACATTAATGGTTGTGAATATTCATATGCTTTTCATCATGTTGCTTAGAGCTTACCCACCCATAAAATTGCACTGGTGTTACACGCATTTACTGAAAGGCCCACCTCCTTCCCAAGCACTCTATAGGATTAGAAACAGCTTATGATGATCCAAGTTAAGTCAGTAAGAAAATTATGAATTAAAAGCAGATCTAAGCCACTTTTATACTGRCATGAGACCGCTTAGGGAGGAGAATATGCTGTTTTAATCAACCCAGGGCAGAGCTGTGTGTGAGAAAGGTCCTAATTTTGAGGAGATGCCCTCTTTCAGATTCAGCCATGCTGGTGGAAAAGCAAATGCACCTCAGCTTGTTCTCACTTCCCCTGCCTGAACATAGCGCCTACACAGCACTGCTGGGAGAGCAGTTCATGAAAGCCTCCCCAAATTCAAGTTATGGAAAAATCAAATAGATCAGTTGGAGCCATCAAAATGGTTGATGTGAGCTAACTTGGGTGATTTTTCCTGAGAAACTAGGGAACAAAACTCACACAAATAGCTTTTCTGGCAGATCGGCAGGGCTGGTAGCTTCCAGCGAAATGGCAGTGACAAGCATGCTGGTGTAGCCATCTTTTCCATCAGTACTGATACATCTGCTCATCCACTGAGGTCCGGGATAAAGGAAAGTGGCATCAYTCCCTAACAAAAACTGTATGAATGCCAATGCAGCAAATACTATGCTTGTGGTAGTAGCCTACAGGATCTAGTGCAATGGCTGTGAAGAGAAGGATGAGGGCTTCCATATGCAAGGCCCAGCCTTGAGCAAAGTAGGTTAGATCAAGGGGTGAAATKCATGGGACAGCAACCCCACTGGCTGCTTCACCTAGGCCATATCTTTCAGTCAGTCTTGCTACTATGCTCAAGCAGGCAGAGGATGTGTAGGACAGTAGGACGTGGGCTTGTAGACACACRGGACAAAGGAAGAAGAATGCCTCCTCCCACAAAGAGCAGTTGCGCTTCTCTTTTCCCATGCCAGGAGAGTCCCAGGCCTAGTCTTAGTCCTTCATCCTTGAAACAGCCCATATTTCTGACATGGCTGAGAAGCCTTGACCTCTGAGTATACAAATGGGATCCTGAGCTCTGAGGATTTCTGCATCTCACCTGCTCAGCTGGAAACTAACCTGAAAGGCAAGGCAGACCTCAGTTCAAGAGCACCAAGAGGCTCCGCATGTGCTACTGTTAAAATGCCCTAAACTGGCAATCTAGTCTTGCTAACTAGTGGACAGTTAGTGGACAGTTTTGGTCCAGCTGGACTGCAAGGCTGTGCCTTCTATAATGCCATAYATTTGTGCTAAACATGGACTCAAGCCATCTGATCCTCATATGAGTTTCAATGCTTTTGATTATAACTCTGACACAACACAGGTTACCTCTTCAGTGGACTCTGTATCCCCCAGGCAGGGGTTCACACAGAGAAAGGAGAAAGGGTTTTTCAAGATAAGAAAGATCAGAAATAACCCCTCTCAGTCCCACAATAAGAAATGCTTGGTGCAAGATGCTTGGTGCCCTGGTTCCCCACTGCCCACCTCCCTCTCCTTCAGGCGTTCAGATCAGCACTGTGTGCTTTCCCATGCACCAAATGGCAAAGCCAGAGAAAAGCAGAAGTGCTGTGTGGCAGCACCATGATGAAGCCCCAGCTCATTCAGTGGCATGATGTGGATGAAGAGAGCACAGGCAAAGGTGCATTCCCACCCAATACACTGTGACCAGCATCATACAAATGCACAGCCCCATTCACACTAGGCTGCCTGAGACTGCTCACCATGCTCACAGTTACTGAAGCTCTCCCCGCAAGACAAAGGTTTCTTGGTCAATAGGATACAGGGAGCAGTGATGCCTACCTGGTTTCCTTACCTCCCYCTGTAAACTCCCTGAAAACTCACCCATGGAACAGGCAGCCTTCCTGTGACCACATGCAGCCAGTGTTTTGTACAGCCTGATGACATCTGACCTGGCAGAGCAGCATTTCTGGAAAAGAGTAGAGTGAAAGAGGGAAATGAATGGATATGGGATCAAGGACTGATATCTGCACCCTGTTTCTCATAACCCTCATGTCCCAGTCCCTTTCCCCTCTTATATCTTGGCTGTGTGCGGTAAGTTTCAGACCAAGCCCAAAGTGGGGCTAGACAGCTTGGCCCTATGAASCAGGCCCTATAACAGATGGCACCAGTCTTCATCCCGGATGCAGCTCAGGTGAAGACATGGCAGAGGGAGCACGAAGGGGGCCAGGGTCTTCCCTGTGGATGGAGGGGGACACATTTTGCAAGGCCATGGGCCTGCTCTGCACATACAGGCTCGTGAAACACGTGAGGAAATGATGTGTTGTTGTCTCAATGAAGAGAGGTGAACGGGAGGCAAGAGAGGAYGGGGCACAGCTAGAGGGGAGCTGCAGGGACAGCACGGAGAGCTGAGCATTTGGCTGGCACAGAAAGCCCACGCAGCACTGACTGTCGCTTAGATGGGCTGACTCTTCAGCCAGCAAGAGCTATGGTCAACACCCAGCTTCCCTGTGCACACATAAGTACAAGACACCATGACGTTTTGTTGCCTCCTGCCCTGGGTAATTCTGTGCCTAGAAAGACCCCTGAAAAAAAAATGGTAGTGTGCAGAGGCCTAACTGCATAGCAGCTATTGCCGTTACAGCTACCAAAGCCAGCACAGGCCTTCTGCAGCTGTATTGCAGGCAAGGATTTGTCGCCCCTGGGATGGCATGTCCCTCACAAAGCTATTCTTCATTTTCCTTCATGCTCTGATTCGGYTGGCCACGCTTCTTGACAAGTTCCTCGTCTCTCCCCTGCTTCTCAGATGCTACACAGCTCATAGCCTGCTCCCTGAGGAGTCCCAACTCTGCACTCCTGCACTGAACCTAGAAAAGACAGCAGTACTGAGAGCTCAAGTGCCTGCAACAGGATATGCAGACAGTCTGTGGGTTCAAAACAGCAGAAATATATTCCTTCTACATCACTAAAGGACAAAGTCTGCAATGCTGGGTGCTTGTCAGCCTGATTATTTCTGAGTTTGGCAAGCCAGAGATACCACACATGGCAAGATCTTAACATTTAAATGTGAGTAACATACCTTTGGAAACTAATTGCTTATCTGTAGTAGAACAAAGAGACTTTTCTTACCAATGCATCAAGCAGAAGTGAAATTTTACTTACTTGCATCCCCAAGATAAACAGCACAAAATACACCGCTGAACTTTGAGCAACATTTCAGTGTCAAAGTCAGTTCTCCATAAATGTAATTCTATTCCAGGCTTGTGGCATCTGCAGAGTTACAAGCTACATGTCCCATAGGAAAGCACAGAGGAGATGCTCGTACAGGGGGAAATATGTATTTACAATGCAGCCGTGCCGTACAGCTGCAGTGTCTATTATTGCACCAGCTTCTCATTTTTTAAAATCAGATCACTGCAGAAAGGAAAGAGCCCAAATGTGATTGTCTAATGGAATATCAAAATATGAAGACTGTTTGCTTTTTAAAAAGCATGAAAGCTGCTGATAAATACAGCAAAATTGATTGCTGTATGAAATCATTCAAGTCAATAGATATAAAGGTGAAGGAAGTGGTGAGAAACAGCAGGTGAAGGTGCTGTAGATAGAATAGAAGAAGAAAAAGAAACAACTCAAAAGTGCTTCTTTCCTCACAGAGGAGTTGAACTAAGCCCCAGAGCTCCCTGCAGCCCCTTGCTTCAGGGAACTGAAACTCTAAGCCAAGCTGGATCCCAGAATTTCCTTGGCTCTCACAAAAGCCCAGCCATGCCAGTTGCTGCTGGCTAGATCTCCTGCTGGGTTTGTTTGGGGAATGGCTCCTCTCTGTCCCTTCAGTGGCTCTCAGTACAAGGTGACTAGGCCAACTTTAGTTGACAAAGGTCAGCCTCTTCCACTTAGTCATGCAGTCTCCCACCACTGGGACACTAAATCAAACTTCTCCAGGAAAGTGAGGCACTGCACAGTGCTGGCYTCCCTGACTTTTATGCTATCAGCTGGTCTAATTTCTCTTGACATTTCTTCCGTAATAGCAACAGCAGCACGTCAGGATTAATTAAGCCAAACAGTGGGTGAGTCTCAAAGGACAACACACATCTGCCATGATCGGCCCCCACCTAAAAGCTAGCAGTCTCTMCTGGGCTGGTGAAGGGCAAAGGGAGAAGGAAGTGGAAATGGTGAGGAGCTTCCAACAGAAGGAGCACTGTGAGCAGCCTTGAGCTGGCAGGGTTCAGATGAACATCAGTAAGGCTATGGCACTCAACCTGACAGCAAGGGTCTTGTACATTATTATTTCAGCATTCAGATACACTCAAGCAATTTTTACCAAGCATGGACTAGAGGTCTGGCAAGGAATTAAGAATACTTCTCCCCAGGTCTGAACATGAGACAGAATGTGATGGAAGAGTTCTAATAAGAGGGGCAGAAATTCACGTGCATCTTTTCTTTGGAGACAGTGCCCACTTGCTATGCATGGCCCAAAGGGCGACCTAGAGCTGAGGAGCACACTACRCTCCCTAGTCCCAGCCTGGGAAGAAAATCAGATACCAGATATAATACAGCCCAGCACAACCACTTATGACAAGAACACGAAAATGTGTTTTTTGAAGTCCACTGTCCCCTTCTTGACTGTGGTCAGGAGAAGGGTTCATACAAGAAGGARCACATGATGCTCATGCCTCGTAGCTGCAATAGCCAGTTAACAGAAAGTAGCCAAGTGGAGGTACAATATTCAGCCATCTCCTAGCTCAAGAAAAATGACTTGCGGGCTTGCTTGCAGTTGGGAGCTCAGACTTGGACTGGTCACTCAGCTCAGCAGGTCTCAGTGGCACACCGGAGCACAATCTGCAGAAATATAAGTTGAAACAGAAGAACRGACATTCAGAGATCTCGTATTATTCAGTCACTGAAACAAATGACCATTAGAAATGACTGGGATGACCTTGCTTCCCCTTTTCCATTTGCTTCTCTCAGTATCAGTGTTGTTGCTGAACCTTTCATCCTTCCAGAATGCAGTCAAGAAACTGTAGGTAGCCTYCTCTCTACTTAYCATGCTGCATTTATTCATACAAGCWGAGCCCCATCACTTTCACCAAGACAGTGTGCGGCTCAGTAATTCACTTCATGCAATTGGCCTAATGATTTAAGGCACTAAGGTATATTTTTGTAATAAGAAGAAACTGTCTCAATAACCAGCAATACATGTAGGACAGATACGTCATAACACCCTGTACAGAGATAATTGCCTAAATATTAGTGTTAGTTGCCTATCAAAAATTCTGATTTATGAATCACAGCCTTCTGCTTGATTTGCTCTGCATGATGTCATTGTATGTCAGTCTCTGGATAACCACGGAAATGCTAGGCTGAATGTGTTCTAATTTTAGCAAAGATTTACATTTGTCTAAAAGACTTCACCAACAGTTTATTTATTATCTTGCTCTTGAAATTAATTTTCTCCTCTGAGATTACAGAGAGATCACTGCATAACCAAGGAGGCAAACTAAGAAAGAACAGCAAAGAAGCCACTACAAAGCCTGTAACTTATTTGTCAAAACTGCTTATTAATGACTTTCGAGAAAATCTATCGAGAGAAAAGCAGGATTGGAGCACAATTCATGTACAGACAAAGGGTGTTACATAAGCACAGAATGACTGAGCCCACTCTACTAGGTAGTAATGCTGGAACAACAGTATAGATATTGCAATACAGGGTGCTGAAGGGTCTGATGTTATTTGTAATATGTTGCATTCTTCAAGCACTAAAAGAAGGTCTCTTACAAAATACCCAGCCATATTTCTACTCTCTTGCTATCAAAATAAGTGCAACTATTTAGTAGAAGGTGCACCAATCAAGTCAGGTTGTGTAGCAAAGAGGATACAGGATGCTTACATGTCTACATTTTTTTTCCATGCATAATGTTACAAACACTTGGAGCTGYGGATTTCCTTCCTGGCATGATCTATGTATCATGCATACAGATATAATGATAAATGCAATCAATTCAAGTAAATCTCTTGTGCTCAGACATCTCTAGCTATACCTGGATTGCAAAATTCAAGAATGACTCCAAATACGAGTTCTTTCTTGCCCCACCATTGATGAAGAGCTCAATCTCTGTCAGGCAYGGTGTCTCTGGGGACGTGGCATACAACTCTCAAGGTCACTGTTGTCCTCAGGCATACTCCATCTGCATCTACACCCCACAGCTTATTGCACTTTRGGCCTGTCCACAAGGTAAGTGGTTTTCTAATACTAGCCATAATTTTGCACCCAGTTGGCCTGTGGAAGGCTATATTAAGCCCAGACAATTAATGCTGTCTTTGCTGAGAAGCAAGAAAATAGTCTCTGTGCTATTATACTCTGCCAGCTTTCCCAAACACTCCAGGCAACTAATTCTGGAGACTTTTTGACTGAATTGACATAAATGCATCCTTCCCATCTTGTTGCTTTTTAAATGTGTTGTTATTTTTATAGTGCAGTCTCAGAGGTCACTGGCAAGAGCACGTTCCATTTCCTACCAGGCACCTGAGGAAATTTATGAAGACAGCCAGCTCCCATTTGTTCTGATCACCCTCAGTGGGTTTACATGTCAGTCTAACATGAATGAGCAACAAATTGCTGTTTGTCATCAGAAGCCTTCTGGATCTATCCATGGAGAGGTGTTTTGGAAGTTAGATTGGTTACCRCTTTGAATAGACACATGAGGAAAAGATGGTCATCAGTAGATGTGAAGCTAGAGTGAGGCTGTCTGGAAAGAATTATCAAAGCTCTAGGAAATGCATAGGAAAAAGATTGGATGAAGTCACTTATATGACAGGTCAGGTGGGTGAAAGGCTTGAGAAACATAGAATTACCTATACTTGACTTCTGGGACACAACATTTTGTGAATTCATCATTCAGAAGACATTCTAGTGCAGGACACATCTCCACAAACTCCATGCATTGACTAGGTTTGCACTGATTACAACAACATAATATGCCAGGCATATAAATTTAAGTGCTTGAGTTTRGAGCTAGATCCTGCTGTCACCTAGGAGTTTTAGAAATCCTCTTACCCCAGAGGCAAAGGTGATATGCTTTCCAGTCWCTGAGTGTCCAGCTGTCCTTGCCTCACCATTGTGTCCTGTGTTCCTTGTAGGCTGCTCTGATTAGTATTAGGCAACTGCTTTCAAAGGGCCAATTATAAACATAGCGTGCCCTAGTATCATATATGTAGGTTCCTGTCTTGCAGACTCAGGTTGCTCTATAACATCATAATCAGTGAGATTTTAATTTCTCTGACCCACATCATCCAAGTAATAAKACTTAAGCAATTTTGAACAAAAATCAGTCTGAGGAAAATCAATCATATGATTTATATGCATAAAATGAGATACTGATCAACTGCAACATTTTGGCATCCACTGATCGTTAGATACAATGGTACAGAAGTGAGGACTGCATTGTGTAAATATCCTGCCGTAGATAAATTCTCAATAGCATTTCTCCTGTCCATACACAGAGTTACAATCTCTTAACCAATAAGCAATTTCCATATGGATGCTGTATTTTGCTGGCTGTCTTCCCATGAGTTTTGTAAATAGGCAGTTCCACTGGTGTAAGCTCCTAATTTGGAACAGAGAGGGTGTTGATGAAAGCTGATTTTAAGTCAGTTTGATCTCTCTTGGATCAAATGGTGTTCGGGAGACAGAAGACCTTCTGTTGCAGTAGTTAAGAAAAAAAATTACTTGCTTTACCATGGTTTACGATGTCAGCAGGGTCATGCACAGAATACAGCCTGTACCACTGCTATTCTGCACCATCTTTTCKGCAGGAATCCTAGAATTTGTATCAGTTCCTTCAAACCTGACCTGCAGGAAGCCCAAAGAACAGRATGTTTGATTCTGGTATCTCTGAGTCTGTTGTTAAGTTTTTGTTTGTTTGTTTGCTTGTTTGTTTTTCATGGACAGAGATAGCAGCATACTTTCTACAGCAACCAAGTGGCTAAATCTTCCAGCCCTGGACAATGTAATTTATGACTGGGCTAGGTTCCCCAGGAAGAAAAGTGATGTTCATCAAGAAAAGAGCAGTCAGCATATTATTCTCTTGCCATTCAACCTTCAGATGTCCTAGCATTCAAAGTAATCATGTATTCTGTCTTTCTCATTCCTGATAAATTCTGAATTGGCAAATAATTTCAGGACCTTTCCTCCACTCCTGCAAGACTGCAGAGCCAGGTTCTCATCTAAAGAACTTAGCAGGGTAAATTCCTGGTATTTTATGTCTGAAAATTGTCTACTGCCTTTACAATTCTCATAAATAATAAAATACAAGCTTCAATATGAGAGATTACATCTTTTTTATTTGTTTGTTTTTCCAGGTAGAAGAGCAGACCTGCAATTACATGATTTATACAAATGCAGAGTAGCCATTTGCCCTGTAAGACAGATAAATGTTATGGAGATCTTCCCTACACATTGCTGGAAAGCTGAAAGGCTTATTACAAAATCAGTATCAAGGCTTCAGCAAAGAGGGAGAAAATAATCTGTTCTTTACGTCCTGACTGGATAGGACAGGATGATGACAGTCTGGATAATGACAATGAAACACAGGAAWAGTTAGTTGTTCAGTGCTGCTAAGGCTGTTCAGTATTTGGTGTGAACTTCTATCACTCAGATGCTTTGAGAACAGGTTAGACAGCTGGCAGGAGGGACATAGGTGATGTTGCTCCTGCCTAGTGAAGGGGGATTGATTAAGCTAATTTCTCAAGGTCTGTTCCAGCCRTACAATTCAGTAAAAAACACAAGTTCCTGTCCAGATCAAAGCCCCAAGAGCAAGCATCAGGAAGTCAGGCCAGACAGGATCATGAATGCATTAGTATGAGACCTGCAGCTGCTCCKCATTCACTTCTGCATTCCAAAACATCTGCTGGAGACAGCAGGAGTTCAGATGTGTAAGAGAAATAGGACTYAGTCCTTGATATTCGGACAGCAACAAGCTCCTAGGATTTGGGCTGTAAAGAGCTCTCTGCCTCACACAAAAACTTTGCAAAACCCTTCACTTCAGTTACTTGATGCAAAATGACTCTGTTCTTTGGTGCTGGAGCTGCTAAATTAGGTGTGTTACTTTCTATAAATCCTTCCTATTGTCAGTGGGTTGCCTCTTACTTATGGCTATTGTCCCTTTTGTTTCTGCCAAGTAGCAGAGAGCTTTTGTTTAATGAGCCATCACATTTAAACATCATTTGTCTCAGCTGTTCTCCTTTTCTCATCTACCTTCCCTCGTTAAACTCCACCCTGCTTGGCAGTTAAAAGCATAATCATGGGGAGCAATAATATCATAAGATTCTTTGTACAATATGATGTTCTTACCCTCACCACTTCCTCTTGTTCAAGGGCTCTGACAAGACTGTGCTTGCCTTGTGTCAGATCCATGGTAGCAGGAGCTTCAGAGTCAGCCTGCTCCACAGGCTTAACAGCTGGAATTGTGCTTCTCCACATACAGCAGAGTTTTGGATGCATTTTCTTGGTGCTGCCTGTGACATTCACCTTGCTCCTTTTCACGTCTGTTGTAACCAGTCACTGGGCCTTTGACTTTGCAGAGGGTGTGGGGTGAGGGAGAGAGCCAGCTTTCTGTTTTGTACAGATGGCACATTAGCTGCAGTAACGTTCAATGGAGACAGGGAAAGAAAGAAAAAAAAAACAGGAGAAGGAAGATGAAGGAATGGTATTCCTACCCCTCTGCAGATGTACTGCTGGGAGATCCCCCAAATAAAGGGTTCTCATATACTCTCTTTCCTGCCAAGGAACTGAAGCAGGCTTAAGCCAGGCAGCCACTAAAAGCAGCACCTTCATTAACAAGGCAAAGCTTCTGGATAGGGGAGCTGCTCGCTCCAATCACTGCTAAGGCTCACCTCCTAGACAGAGGTTGAGGTAGCAAAGTCAAAAGTGATCAACACACACAGCCTCTTCAGTTCTTACCCTCACATGCATGCTAGAATCTGAGCCAAAAAAATTACTCTTTCATCCCCAAACTCCTTGCTAAGTCAATTTAGGGTGGAGGAAAGATACTCTCATTGACTCTTACCATGTGCCATTTGCAGCATGAAGCACTACAATAAAAACTCAAGAGACAGTGGTTGGTATTTATCTCAAATGCTTAGACTGCCTATCTCTTCTCAGCTGTCCAGTGCAGGAACATACAGATCCTGATACTGATGGTAATTCTCATCTGTGAAGACACTGCTAGGACCAAAAAGCTGTAGCAGTACTCAGCACTATCTTGATTGCCATGTTGTCCGAGTGAAGGAACATGCATGATGAGTGCAGTCTGCAGTTTAAGGTGACTGAATAAGTCAGGGCCCCAGCAGTGGGAGAGGCCAACCCTGGAGCAGTCACTCTTCCCACACATGGGTAAAGTCTGTGCTTACAGGAGCCTTTGTTAGCCCTGCTGGAAAGGCAGGTCCTCAAAGGAAGTGGCCATGTCCTTCCAACTCCACTATCAGTAACTAGCTCTGTACATTTCTGCCTTATACCAGTCAGGTTTGTTTTTACTGCGGGATCTCATCAGGGGATAAATTGAAGACTCTCAGAACAACAAAACAGGCAAGGACTGGCCCAGAGGAAGACACCTCCGAGGACTAGAAACGTATCGTAGTGTCAAATCTTTGCAGAGATGGTCAKATTTCAGGATCTTCCCCAGACCACTAGGAATACTCAGTAGATGCTCTGATTCCCACTAGTGCCACTGGTAGGGAGTTTAATACCAACCTCAAATAAAGTCTATCTGCTTTGTACCGTTATTCAACCTTTGAGCTGAAGGCAGCCAGGTCAGAAGACAAGCACACATTCAGGCTGTGTATATACCCACCCACTGCCAACCTACTGTATGGCAACTGCACCTGATCATCTGCCCTTGAGCCTAACTGGCCATTACAACTACAAAACTCCCAAGAGAAAGCATTCTTCTGGCAGAGAGAGGAGCTGCCAAGAAGTAGCCCTTTTCTAACAGGTGACAAGTGTGCCTCTGTGCCATCACCCAACCCCACATATATGTGTGCACACATAGCACTAAATCTTTCCCAAAGCAGAAAGACTGTGGCTACTTTGTACAGACAGCTCAACTTCAGTCAGAGCAGCCCTTTGCATCTGTCTAGACATAAGCCCAGCAAGTTTTAGGATGGGGTTAGAAGAGCAGGGCTGGGAGAAAAATGCCATTTGTAGTGGTGCACGCATCCTGGGACCAACATTCATGACAACAGTGATTTTAATCCAGAGCCACCTCCTGTCTAGTTTCGGTGCTGTGACACAGGATTCATAGCTGTATGACTGTTAGAAGGCTTTGTAGCTTTATTGCTGCAAAGGGATGGAGATGAGCAAAGCTGCAGGCTATAAACTTGCGAATGCACCAGCCTACCTGGAGGTGAAACATCTGCTTTTCTGAGGTTTAACCCAGCAAGCTTGACAAGCAGAGCTTAACATCTTTTATACTGTAACACTGCTCTGGTCATACAGAAAGGCAAGAGRGTTGAGCTCCTGTGCCTACTAGAAGTTCCAGGTCAACCTCTCCCCTCTTTCCACTCACCCAGGCTGGAAAAACACTCTTCTGACCTCATTACTTATTCTTCACAGGGAGAGAAGGGACTTTCAGAACATCATGTCCTACACCAGCAGAACAGAGCCATTTCTTCTTTTAYGAAGGGCTTGACCTAGAGCCAGGGAAGTCTTTCTTGCTCCTATTTGATTCTTGTTGTCCAGATCCAACTTATTCTCTTAAAGCTACATGCTTCTTATTGTGCAGTACCATTTAGATTTTGTCTGTGTGGGGAAATTTTGCTAGTCTAAGCCATGTTACGAGATTAAAAACTATGTACTTTTACTATTACAACATAAATAGAAATTCCTTTCCCCCTTCATTTTAGTGATGTTTTGGAAGAGGCTTAAATTAAACCAAAAAGTCATTTATTTTAAAAGAATGCCTGCAGGGGACATAAACCAATAGTGCCTTAATTATGCCTGTATGCTCATTTTCGTTGCTTTAATGACTCTAATTATAGTGGTAACACTTTTAGAGTTTGACAAGCCAGGAAGACAATTTGGCTCAACCGAGGAAGCTGGAGCATAGGTTATGGGAGATGTACATCACCTTCCAAAATGGCTTGCTTCTGCCAGCTTGGAAAGAAAGGACGCTCTCATCAGCATTCTCTTATTTTAGCTTGTTCTTCCTTCCTTAGCTTCAGTATCTTCCCTACTGATAGGGTAGTGTTTTCAATAACAAACAAATAGCAATGCAAACACTGTTGTTGCCAGTTTTGGTAAGAAAACTTTGAGCATAAATAGTATCATAGAAATTAAAATTGAAAGGAATCTCAAAGAGTTATCTATTCTTTCCCTTTGGGAGAAGACAATATCAACATTTCGGAGTGTTCATCCAAACTCTTTTAGAGGTAGAAGGCYCCAACCATTTATGCCCATGCTTTATAACTGTACCATTACTAAAAGCTTCTTAACGTGTAACTAGATCTTCCTTCCGTTTAAGCCAATTACTTCTTGTCATATCTCCCAGGAGAAAAAGAACAGATTATTACTTTGAAGTGTGTTAAGGCCAATATAAATTTAACAGTAAATACTGGACTGAGAGTGGGGTATCTAGCAGCTCATACTTATGTGCATCTGAAGGAATCTGCAGCCCTGGGATTTTTAAAGGGTTCTCCAAAAGCTGTATAAATGCTAAAAAAAACGTCAGTGGACAATTACGATCGCATTTGCTTTGATGGAGGAGAAGGATGGCAGCTTACTCCTAATGCCTGTAAAGATGTATTTGACTTACATCCAGAGGCACGGTAATTCAGATACTTTAATAACATAAGCCAAAATATAATTTAATTGGTAAGCAATAGATGGTATTTATATCTTAGTAAATTCAACAGTAGGTATCTGACTCCATTTGAATGCTAGCAACCTTTGAGTTCAGTGCTACCCAGCATATTCTAGAGATTTCCTGGGTAACAGAAAGACCTCTACTGATGACCTCCACTGATGTTCTTTTTCATAAGACCCTATAAAATGATACCCCCAGTTCCCAAGGAAATGATCAGCAGGATGAGGTTACTCCCAAAGCTAACAGCACATGAAGCTAAAACCTATTCCTAATTAAAGAGCTGAGGTGGGGCTAAATTGGAGTATACTACCCTATCCCATGAAACAGATGAGATCTTGCAGATCCGTGACCCACTTCCAAAAGTCAGCCTCTGAAAAGCCAGCATCTCCTCCAGCCAATGACCCTGTTCCTTCTTTTCCATCCTCTATGCCGTAGATAGTGCCCCTGTATATTTGAAGGTGTATTTCGTATGTCCTCACACACCTCCTTCCCAACCCAATCTCCCTCCCAATCCGACCTCATTACATTAATTCTAAAGAAGACCTGCTTTGTTCTTTCTTGAATTGCTAACCACTACAYCTTCCAGGAATGCATCTTTGGTGAACAGCAGAATAGCTATACTTCCCTCCTGTGTGATTACAGCCTCCAGTAATTTGTGAGACACAGCTTAAATTAGAGCTAGCATCTTCATATTTAAAAGTCCTTAGTGGATTGTCTTCCAGGAATTGGACTCAAAGTTTCTAGCTTCCTCTGCCCTCTCTCCCAGATCTTAGAAAGTAGTATCTAGGGTCGCCAAACACTGGAGACTGTATTATTCTTCGAACAAAATGTTACCCTCCCCAGTCCAGAACCTTAATCACTTAACAAATCCCCCAAGTGTGTTACACAGTGCATAAACACTAGTGGAAAATTATGCTTTACCCTTCCTCCCCATGGCCCCCAGCCCTTGGAGGTGCTGAGGGGGGCAAAATGTGACTAATGGTTATCATTTCCTTATCTTTATAGGGGAGGTTTCTCTCACTAAGCAGGTCAGTGAGGTATAGCACAGATGTGCATACAGTAACAGCTAGAGAGATCAGTGCAGAACCAACTGACTTCGCTCCCTGGACTTCTGTGGCCTTCTTGACCTCTGATGCCAAGGTTACCTGATGCATAAGGTTACCTACACAGTGCCATATAGATGTCTACTGTAAATCTGAGTAACCTTCATCCTTATCCCACTATAGCTAGGGAACTTACTTTAAAGTTCATCATTAATCTGCTGCAAGTGTTTGGGAGCAGATATAGGCAATGTCTCCTCTTACAGGCCTAGTGAAAGGAGAACGTAACACTTCTCACCCCAGCTGGTACTTCTTACAGCAGCTAGTTGCATGTATTGTTTCAAGTGGGGCAAAAAGTGAAGTCTGTATTATATCACATCATTAACAGCTCAGATAAATCACAAATGAACAGTCCACCACAAAACAATGCTCAAGATTTCTGCAAGTCCTTCTGGCTCAAAAAGGATATTATCACCAGGCTCATCACTGCTTGTCCAAGACAGCCCAACTAAAACAGCAACAAGGGCAAGGGAAGTCAAGCAAAGACAGAAGTCAATACAGGAATGCTTAGAATAATTATATTACCCTCCTTGTTAGCAGTTCAATCCCCTTTTCAGTCTTAGACTCAGGCCCTATACATGCTCAGGTCCAAATACAGAAACCTTTCTATTTCCTTATGAAAATACAGTCCATGTCTTTAAAAAACAGTGGGCAAACTCCTCTGAAGTCTCTCCTCTGAAGTCACTGCTTTYTTTTCCTGGTCTCATTCACTAATGCTCTCCTTCATTATGCTCTGAGAAACTTGTCACTATCCATACTGCCAACTTTTACCCACCATCTCAGATCACCCCTTCCTAGACCCCACCTTCCTCTGCTCCAAGTAAAGTACATCAGATCGGATTTATACAGGTACCAGACCAGTTATACAGGCAACAGACTCTTATTTCTATGGGAAATACTAGTTAGAGCCAAGTGGAACACAAACTTGTTCAAGCCCTGCAGGTAAAGACATTCATGAATGTTAAAGCAAATTAACAAAAGATGGGAAACAAATGCACATGAATTAAAACACACTTAGCCTTCTGTAGACATATCATTCAGGGATAAAGTGACGTTGCTTTGCTTTTGTTCAATTGTCACCATAGTGAACTGAAGCCATTTTCCTCCAGTGTTAGAGCACCCACACAGGGTGCACTTCGACTTATGTGTACTAACTCACACTTCACACTTATTTGTCTTAACTCCTCATGTAAACAAGCCCTCAGAGGACTGTTTATTCCCCTCTCCTATGTGACAGTTCACTTTATCACAAAGCAAAATCTGTTGAACAAAACTATTTGCAGCAAATTTTTCCCTCGGTTGTGGCTGCAGTGTCATCTTTGCTGTGAACTGCAGCAGAATTACTCCCTCAGCCCAAGTCTGTTTGCTTTTTTCCTCTTTACAATACCTATATTGGCTTATAATTAGTAAAGAATCAACCCTCTGTGAGGCAGATAGTGAACCACTGGCTTGTCCAGAAGTGAGAATGAAGGYGATCTGGGTAGACTAACTACCGAGCTCTGGCTTGAACGGGATACCTGCAACTGAGCACAGAAATTGTCTAAATCCAGGCCTTTTGCCACTGGAACCATCTTTTCTCCTCCTCTCAGTGGAGTCTTCCTCATCAGAAAGAGCTGATGAGCTTCTTCAAACCTCAGTATCATGTCAGCTGGATGGGAAAGAGAAAAACTAAAGCCCATCTGCATGACTCCTGTGCAGAGATAAATCTTTCTTTCTCCCTCTCTCCGTTTTTCTCCATCCCCCATCTTACTTGAGAGTAGCAGAGAACTTCATATTAAGATACTGAACCCATCACAGTTGGAACAGACAAAGCCAGAGCAAGGAGGGAGGTAATGGAGGCTGAGACAATGTATTTTTAGTCATTTCGATGAATTATGGAGACATGAAGTTGATAATTTATTGAAGAAGGGAAACGGGGGACTCTATGTAAATGTTTTCAGATGAATAATTAATGTAGCTTTCTAGCATCAGGGGGTCTTTAATTAAAGTCTCTGTTAAACAAGGCAAGCCAGACGGGCCCAGCTCCTTGCAACAGTTAATTGCACCTTTCCCATGTACAGCTATGACTCGGAGATGAAGCATAATTTGCATTCATAAAGGAGAACAGATTCCACATGAGGTGAGTGGTGGGAGGCTGCAGAGACCAGCTCAGTGGCCTCAGGGCTGATGTGGTGCCCACTGCATTTTAAATTAGGTTGGCATACAGGCCAAGTGATTGGGGGTGGGGTGGGAAGGAGGATGCAGGAAGAGAAGGGAGGGGGTACTCTGGGAACAAGGCTATGAGGAATGCAGAAAGCCACTCACCACTGTCCAAGCATGACAATCTCTTCAGAAGAGACCCTTTCACTGGGTCACCCAGGCTCTTGCTGTCACTGTGGGACATACTTGCCTTTCAAAAGGCTGTCCTCTGTGTACCATGTCTGCCTCCCTGCCCCCTAGCCAAGGATTGGTCACAGCTGAGTGGTGTACAGAAATAAGGCAATATTCCCAGAATGGAGAGGGACCAGGCAAGCKCAGACTCTCCCACTATATGCTATTCTGAACTGCTATCCTTACCCCAATATCCTCCACAAGCCCCAGCTACTGAGGTGAATCTCACATCTGGATTCTCCCTCTCTTCTTTCAGGAATTTCCCACACACCATGAGCCAATTAGAAGAGGATGGGACAAAGGTTCACTGTGGACATCACAAAAACATAGAGCACTCCCTCGGGTGCCAGGAGAGTGCATCACAGTGCAGCAATGGTGAGAAAACTGAAGTCTTCTCCCTCACAAACACCTGTGGTCAGCTATGGATGTCTATGACAACCTCCCAAGGGAAAGTATAAAAATCTCACAGCTCTAGGCTTCAGGAATTAGAATGGGAAGTATCCATAATAATCTCAAATTTGGCTTCTTTCTCTAAAACCTCCAGGGAACTGGAGGTGAATTACCAAACTTGAGGGATGAAGTCACATTTCTCTAGAGAATGTTCTCTAAATTACATACAGATTAATTAGT
The DNA here is from genome assembly GCF_003343005.1 of Rhea americana. NCBI lineage: Eukaryota > Metazoa > Chordata > Aves > Rheiformes > Rheidae > Rhea > Rhea americana. The sequence goes on along the minus strand of NW_028185328.1, from coordinate 503,061 downwards.
TTTGACATCTCAGCAAAGCAGCTAAGTGTCTCATATTTTTCATTCATTTTCAGCACCATTAACATTCRCAGTAACAATATAAAGTGAGGAAGGTACAAGGAAGAGAGACGAAACTTTTTTTTTTTTTTTTTAATAGAAAAGGTCAAATCTAAACAGGTTCCCAAAGCAAGTATTTCAGAACACAGACCTTAATAACATGCTTTCCTGCACTAGAGAAGATAAAGGTGATCACAGAGGGGTTACCTAGTCCATTCCAGGCATCTGTGAAAGAGGTCTGTTTAACCCAGTACAGGTATTTGTCCACTTTAAGAAGCTGCATTTAAGGCTCCCTCTTTTGACAGTGGGCACACAGAAAGACAATCTGGATAGCTACACTTCAAGAAAGATCTCATCACTCTCTGAAAAAAAAATGATTTTCAGGAAAGCACCAAATTTTCTGGATTACCAGCATGTGTTCTCTGTTCACACCACTGCTCTTGACAGGTCTGACATGAACCTGCAAGCTCAATGAAGGTTTATTGCTGTGTTTTGCAGAAGAAAGCACTGTAAGAAGTCTTGGAGGATACACTCRGAGCCTCTGCACACAGCTACGAAGCTCTGCTGCTCTCTGCTGGTAAATGCAGGGAGGGCCCCAGCAAGCCGCTGTACCGGTAAAAGAGCTAGATTTGACAATATGCTGAGGCTTGGCCTCTGCACATAAACACTCAAAACCACTATACGAAAACGGACACTTTAGTACAACCTTCCTCCTGACAYGGCTGTCAGAACTGGGACCATCTCAAAAGCTCTTCCTGTAGACACAGCCTTGGCCTGCTGAGGAACAGTGCCCCTGCAAACCTTACTGGCTACCACATCCCTGTGGCTAAACATTTCCTCACTCCAGCAGGCCCAGCCATTTTTTTCCCCTCAAATCTCATCTATCTCTCTCTCTACTGCATGCAAGAGCTGTTTTTCTCCATATTGCTCTCCTCCCAGTTTGCARTTCAATTACTTTTTCATCACCCTTGTGCACAGAAGGCAGAGCAATTTGGCMCATTGTACAAGTAAGGAACTGATGTCCGGAACAACTGTATCACTTGCCCAGAGTAACAGGTCAGCATATTGCACWACCCTTCCATACAGACTGTTTTTCTTAACCACCATGTAGCTGTTCTTTGCTCTCCAGACATCAGGAAGGCTTTAACCCTGGCTGACTGCAACTGCCCAAAACCACAGGTCAGAGCATATAGGAGCTGGGCCRCAGCAACCTCTTGGACTGCGTAGCAAATGAAGTTGCCATTCTGGCCAGCAAGCTCAGACTGTGAGAAAGCCCAAGTCCTGTCAGAGGCTCCTGCAAAAAGGAGAAGGACAGATTCCACAGCCCAGTGCTGGCCAGAACCCTCCATGCCTTTAAGCAATGCCACATCATTTTCTCATGTGTTTCATCTTGTGTGCTCCATTATGACTTCTAAATATTGGATAGGGTGACAKGTGTTTAGGACAGGTATTTTCAGGATTGGACTTTTTAAAAAATATTTGCAGCTCAATAAGAAAAGAAGAAATATTCAGTGAACAACTGCGGAAAGTGATTTGTTCCAACCCTTCACTGCATAGTTGTAAGAAACCAGTCAAAGAGGCTCAGGAGTGGTTTGAGCATAATTTATTAACCCAGAAGGGGCCGCATTGTTAACCAACATTATTTATAGTTAACAGCTCAACTATCTCTACTGAACAACTGTGTGATACTGCAGGGACAAATGCAGTGAGTTACTACACAGATAGGACAAAACTAGCAGCAGATCTTTGTTACAGCTGTTAGAAGAAGTGTCCCCAGGAGACAGACACTGAATCTCTAATGGCTATCTTATTTCTCCAACAATTTAAGTTTTAACTTAACAGCAGGAATGATAGCCACAGTTACAAAGTGACTCTCAATAAAGAAGCGTATTGCTGATCTGCAGCTGGCGTTCTCTTATTTATTCCAAAGTCTTTAAGTCCCAGACTTAGCATATGGTACCATATAAATAATGATATAATAATATGTTTTTGCTTTCCCTGTGTCTGGATAAAAAAAAAATCATATGTGATTTATGTTACACAAGCACTGTATTTAAGGCATTATTTTACTCAGAATTTTTAATGTATTTAAAATGAATCTTCTGGTTTTTGTAATCTGTTCTTTTGAAAGAATAAACAGAGCAGTGATGTTTATTTAATGGAGTCATTCATCTTACTTCCTTGTATAAAATCCTAGCTTCTCAACCCCAGCAGCCAGATTCCTGCAGTAGACAGTGAGGCTGAAAAAGGACAGATCAGCTGCTTACTAATGAGGTATAGCTGAAAGGAAGACATGAGGCTCAAAATTTATCCACAGCAGGACTCTATTTGAAGCCAGCAGGCATCTGAGAATTGTTCAACACTGTCCAGCAAMGGATGGAGAGGAAAACACATGGGAGAAGTTCTGCAGGGAGTCATGCTGCAGAGAAAACTGCACTGCCATGCTCAACAGACAACTGGCCATACATATACAACAGAGAGCAGGYATCTACTTCAGCTAGAACAGCAACTGCAGTTATCGGAGCAAACACTGTCCCCCTGAAGGTACGGCTGGGATATAACAGTTTACAGCTTTGCTTTTAGACACAATCTAGCTTTGCCACCATTACGGCTGTGCAGAAATATCCAGCTGCAGGGCAGAGAGAAGACCTAACTCACACCTTAACTGCTTCTGGATGTTGCTTAGTTTCCAAATAGACTGGCAGCAAGACCTTATTGAGCAAAATTTCTTCATAACTGCATGGGATGGAAGTGCATCTTTAAACATGCATTCATGTCAACAGAATAAACATGATTTTGGCTTTAAGCCTGTGTCAGAGGCTTTCATCTACTTCAGGGGCTACCGGTAAACTTGTCACAAGACAAACTACTGAATACTCTGATTATAAACTTAAGCCTGCTCCATTGGTCTACATCTCTTGCAGATCCAGCAGGGTCCACAAATCAAAGACTGGTAAGAATCAGGGAGTCCACAGTAATCCCCTCTATCATTTGGGGGTTCAACAATCAGTGAAAGGTTTGAAAGAAGTTAGATCTGAAATCCCACTGAAAGCCCCCCAAAGGACTGCTAAGGCCCATCAACATTTTTACAAGTTTTATGGAGCATCTTCCAAAGACTTTCAAAGTTAACACACACACACACACACACACCCTCCCTCCCTCCCCACCCTACAAAGCTACTCAAAAAGTCAGTGGCACCATTCTGTCTGGGGCTATTGCAGTCCCATGGGGAAGCGGGAGAAGCAAGACAAGACTCTAAGGGAGAAGACCTCCAGTGACAACCTGGCACATCCTGAGCACAGAGAGCAGCACTCCATAGCAAAGGGGATCTRAATGGTCAGTGTTGCTCAGTGTATGGGCAATGGTGTTATGAACCTAGTACTAGGGCAGCAGAGAAGCTGTTTTTTCCCCTCTTAATAGGTCAAAAGTAGAATCAGAAAAAGCTCCAAACCTGACATCCCTTAACCTAGCACAGTTTGGAAGTCCTGTGCCTTCTTCCCACTCTCTCTGCACCTCAAGGRGTTTTGGCCACTCATGCTTCAATCCCAGCTATTGCCACAGCGGAGCATGAGCCAGATTGTTTCACAAAGGGCAGACTAACATAGGGCACACTGTTGTGGGTGTCTACTACAGGCCACCKGACCAGGAAGAGAAAGTTGATGAGGCCTTCTACAGACAGCTGGAAGTCGCCTCACCATCACAGGCCCTGGTTATCATGGGAGACTTCAATCACCCTGACATCCGCTGGAGAAACTACACAGCAAGACACAAACAGTCCAGGAGGCTCCTGCAATGCATTGATGATAACTTGATGGTAACTTCTTGTCACAAATGGTGGAGGAGCCTATGAGGAAGGGTGTCCTGCTGGGTCTTGTCCTAACCAACAAAGAGGGACTGGCTGGAGATGTGAAGGTTTGGGGCAGCCTTCGCTGCAGTGACCACGAGGTGGTGGAGTTTGGGATCCTGCAGGAAAGAAGGCAATAAGCAGGATTGCAACCCTGGACTTCAGAAGAGCGGACTTTGGGCTCTTCAGGGACCTACTTGGAGGAATCTCATGGGTTAAGGCCCTAGAAGGAAGGGGGGTCCAGCAGAGATGGCTAGTATTCAAACTTCACTTCCTCAAAGCTCAAGAGCAGTGCATCCCTATGAGTAAGTGCAGCAAAGGGGGCAGGAGACCTGCATGGATGAGCAAGGAGCTCCTGGCCAATTTCAGACAGAAGAAGAAAGTGCACAGAATGTGGAAGAGGGGACAGGCTACCTGGGAGAATTATAGGAATGCAGTCAGAGTATGTAGARATGCGGCGAGGAAGGCTAAGGCCCAGCCGGAATTGAGTCTGGCAAGGGATGTCAAGGACAATAGGAAGGGATTCTTCAGATACATCACCAGCAAGAGGAGGACTAGGGAAAATGTGGGTCCACTACTGAATGGGGCGGGGTCCTGTTGACAAAGGCTACAGAGAAGGTAGAATTACTGAATGCCTTCTCTGCTTCAGTCTTCACTGCTAAGGGCAGCCCYCARGAATCCTGCAGCCTGGTAGCAAGGGAGAAAGTCTGGAGAAAGGGAGACTTTCCTTTGGTTGAGGAGGATAGGATTAGAGACCTTCTGGGCAGGCTAGACATSCACAAATCCATGGGCCCTGATGGGAAGCACCCACGGGTACTGAGGGAGCTGGTGGATGTTGTTGCCAGGCCACTCTCCATCATCTTTGAAAGGTCMTGGAGAACTGGAGAGGYGCCTGAGGACTGGAAGAAAGCCAGTGTCACTCCAGTCTTCAAGAAGGGCAAGAAGGAGGACCCAGGCAACTACAGGCCCATTAGCCTCACCTCCATCCCTGGAAAGGTGATGGAACAGCTCATTCTAGATGTCATCTCCAGGCATATGACGGAAAAGACGGYGATCAGGAGTAGTCAGCATGGATTCCCCAAGGGGAAATCCTGCTTAACCAATCTGATAGCCTTCAATGATGGAGTGACTGGCTGGGTAGATGAGGGGAGAGCAGTGGACGTTGTGTAMCTTGACTTCAGCAAGGCTTTTGACACTGTCTCCCATAACATCCTCCYAGAKAAGCTCAGCAAGTGTGGGTTAGACRAGTGGAGAGTGAGGTGGATTAAGAACTGGCTGAATGGCAGAGCTCAGAGGGTTGTCATCAGTGGTGCTGCATCTAGTTGGAGGCTTGTGGCTAGTGGCATCCCCCAGGGCTCAGTACTGGGTCCCATGCTGTTCAACTTGTTCATCAATGACCTGGATGAGGGGACTGAGTGCCTCCTCAGCAAGTTTGCTGATGATACCAAAGCTGGGAGGAGTGGCTGATACATCTGAGGGCTGTTCTGCCTTTCAGAGAGACCTGGASAGGCTGGAGAGCTGGGCAGAGAGGAACCTCATGAGGTTCAACAAGGGCAAGTGCAGAGTCCTGCACCTAGGGAGGAATAACCCTARGCACCAGTACAGGCTGGGGGCTGACCTGCTGGAAAGCAGATCTGCAGAGAAGCACCTGGGAGTGCTGTTGGATGACAAGTTGACCATGAGCCAGCAATGTGTCCTTGTGGCCAGGAAGGCCACAATGGTACCCTGGGSTGCATKRGGAAGAGTGTTGCCAGCAGATCAAGGGAGGTGATCCTGCCCCTCTCCTCAGCCCTGGTGAGGCCTCATCTCAAGTACTGTGTCCAGTTCTGGGCTCCCCAGTACAAGAGAGACATGGAGCTACTGGGGAGAGTCCAGCGTAGKGCTACGAGGATGATCAGAGGGCTGGAGCATCTGCCCTATGAGGAAGAGCTGCAAGAGCTGAGTCTCTTCAGCCTGGGGAAGAGAAGACTGAGGAGGGATCTTATCAATAGTACCTGAATAGTATCAATAAGTACCTGAAGGGAGGGTGTCAAGGRGACGGGGACAAACTCTTTTCAGTTGTTCCAAGCAACAGGACAAGCRGCAATGGGCAGAAATTGAAGCACAGGAAGTTCTGCTGGAATGTGAGGGGGAATTTCTTTACTGTGAGAGTGACAGAGCGCTGGCACAGGTTGCCCAGAGAGCTTGTGGAGTCTCCTTCTCYRGAGATYTTCAAGGCCCGCCTGGATGCAACCCTGTCTAACATGCTCTAGGTGACCCTGCTCTGAGCAGGAGGCTGGACTAGATGATCTCCAGAGGTCCCTTCCAACCTTACCAATTCTATGACTCTATGATTGTGGTAACTCAACCCAGCTTTTATGTACATTCCTTTCACCTTCTCTTCGGCGGAAACGGCAATCTGCTCGCTCGCTGCTTTGGGAAAGTTCACCGCAGGGCACACCAACTGCCACGATCTGTGTAAAGCCCGGAGGCGCACAAAGCTGCTCCCATACCAACGCACACGTAAGCGTTGCGTGTTGCTCATTACCAGGCGAGGCGCCGCAAGAGCCCTGCCCTCTCCCAGCGAGGGGGGCTCGGCGCGGAGGCCCCGACGGGGGAGGGGCCCACGCAGAGCGCGGTTTCCCCGGCTCCCTCCAGCCCGCCGCGGCCCAAGATGGCGCCGCTGCCCGGCCGCTCACCTGACCCCGCCACAAAGCGGGTGGGGGCCGGTTGCTCGGGCAACGGCCGCGGCGTCGCCACCGCCCGCTCCCGCCTGCGGCGCGCGGCAGAAGAGGTCGGCGGCGGGGGGCGGCGGAGCGCGCTACTGCCCCGCCATGGAGA
>NW_028185328.1:359834-496191 GCF_003343005.1 Rhea americana | reverse complement strand
GGCAGGCACTAATCCACCCTGTACAGGCCGCCCTGCACCCTGCCACCCTCCAGCAGTCTCCCCCAGGCACCCCGCATCACACCAGATTCACACAAGGTTGGTCACATCTCGCAGCAGTCGCCCAGAGCCTCAAAGAAACAGCGGGCGGCTGAAGTACCTCTTTCCTCCCSTCTGCCTCTGCTCCAGGCCGCCTGCCTCAGTAGCCTCCCAGGAGCAAGCGTGATCCCCAAGTTTCCACTCTGTGGCCAAGGAGTCCTGCCCTCACGAAAAGGCGTCTCCCGGTGAAAAGCAGTTTGGGCTTTTTGTTTTGGACATTATTGTTTTACATGTGGTTTCATCCCGGGGATAGGAGGCACAACAGGAACGTGAAGAGTTAAAGGCAGAACAAGTTTGTTTTCAAGGGAGAAGACCAGGCAAGGAGGCTCAGGCTCATGAACTCGGAGGGAGTTTTGTTGCTGGTTTTGGGATGCATGGGAGAAGCAGGGCAGGGCTCTCCACCTGAAGTCAGCAACTGGACTATGATCAGTGTGACCTGGCACATGGATATGTTGGGAGCACAGTCCCTAGCCAGCTGCTCACAAGGGAGATAGGTGAAGCCCTCCTGAATTTCAGCTGCTTGCCATCAGGCAACAGAAAGAACAGGGCTAACCGAACAAGAAGACTCAAGAGCTGAGGGCGACAGAGCAGGGCAGAGCAGTGTCCTCAACCAAGATGGCACAGGCCTACAGCACCTGGGAAGGGTGCTGATAACAGGTCCACTAACAGTCCTAGACAAGGCAAGGTGAGGAGTCAGGATCCATCCAGAGAGTCCCGTCAGGAACAGCAGAGCCAGATACAAGACTGGACACAAGGCTTGAATACAGATCCAAAGTCCATTCAGTAGATGGGGCTAGAGACAAAGCTATCTAAAACAGAGGTTTAGAGTACCCCTACAAAAGCCAATCAGTAAGCAAGAAACAGGCACATATACACCTACAGCATAGCTCAGACCAGGTCTAAAAGCTTTTGTCTGAACTTAATGGAGTTTCTGGGCCTATGGACAGACAGTGTGGGTGGAGGGCCCAGGTGAAAACAGTGAATGTGATTAAAGACTATTGATGTCCTCAGACTTGACACTTACTCCAAAAGGGGCTCCATCGTATTTGCAGAAGATGCAGTAATGTGATGTATCTGATGTGCAGGGCTATATGTTTAAATCATTCTTTGTCCTCTATTTGTTAAATGTTTCAGCAAGCGCCCAATGATAACTCAGAAACTGAAGTGGAGGAGCCCAGCATACCACCAGCTGTTGAACCTTCTGAGGAACAGTCACCTATAGTTGAACTGCCAGCCTCACTGGATGACTTATCTGTGGTTGAAACACCATCATCAGCAGAACAGCCACCTGTTGTAGAATTGCCAGTGTTTATAGAACAGCTAGTTGTTGAAAAATCACTARCATCTGAGAACCAGTTATCTATGGTTGAATCTCCTTCATCCACAGAGAATTCACATGGGGGTAAATCATCAGCATTCCAGAAACACTTGCCAGTGGTTGAATTACCTCTGTCTGAAGTTGAATTGACAAAATCTGGGTCCAGATCTTGTCTGGCTGAATCTGTAGCCTATGAGGACAGGTCATCTGTAGCTGACACTTCATCATACGGCATCAAGTCCTCCGTGGCTGAGGCACCAGCACAAGAGTCATCTGCAGGTGACTTGCCAAGTTTCAAAGTCAAGATAAACACATCTGAATCCGCAAGAGCTGGGGCCAAAACACCTGAAGCTGGGTCATCAACATCTGTAGTCATGCCAACAGATAATATGAGTGAAATACTGGAGCATTCAATGGTGTATGAAGATCCCTTGGAAGTCTCCCTTAGGTACATGGAGAAACATAATATTCTGCAGATATTTCAGGTGAAATTTCCCTTTCCCTTTTCCGTCCAGAGGCTGGCTTGTGAAGCTGGGCTAAAGTTAATTTGTGAGCATTGTACTAAGTTTTCCCTTCCTCTGGATCCCTCCTTGTCTTGTGCTTTCTTGAGTGTAAACTGTAGAAATGGACACTTCATCATCTTCAGAGGTTGAAAGAGATGTTAGGAAAAGAAGGACTTGTGAGCACTAATAAATGTTATCCCGAATTTTGGTGCTTTTTGATGAGTTACCATTGTTTTGTGGTAGTAGCATGGGATGAATAAAAGCAAAGAGGAATAGAAAAAGGAATCTTTTGATTGCCTTTGAAAGGAATTATTCCAAGTCCCAAGCATTATCCCAAGTTCCAAACACTTAGGCGTTTAAGAAAAGGGGACTTAAGTTATGATCTTGAAAATCCTCCGAAGCTTTTAACTTGTTAAAAGTTTGAACTTTTGAACTTGTTATCTTTGTGCTTTGCTGCCAGAAATGCCCAAGCCTGCTCTCAAAAGGGGAGAAAGGACACTGCAATGTCTGCAGCTTTTGGGGCTAGCATTGGAGCAGAAAGAGCAGCCACCTGCTTTCCGAAGGACTAACGGTTCTTTCCCTCTGTTTCTGTCTGTCTCAGGAGATCACAGAAAAACTGGTGTACAAGAAGCCTGATGACCCCTTGCAGTTCATGTTGCTGCAGGTATGGCGTCTTGTTGGGGCTTCACAGAGACTGTCTGTTAGGGCCGCCGCAGAAAGCCAGCTTATCCGAGCATGCCGGAAACATGGTGAATCCATGATTATTTCTTTCACTATGTGTTTGTTCACTTAGGAGGAGGAGGAGGGAGACAGGGTAGGAGCAGAGCGCCTGAGGTGCAAAGACCCACACATGCTCTAAAGGGAGAGGGAGGAGAGGCATGGGAGGATGGGTATGCGGAAAAACTCAGGGTGGGTTGTGGTGGGTGTGCCCAGGAGACACTGAGAGGTGAAGGGAAGTTTGAGGACAGAGGTAGGGCCTATCTGTGTCCCTATGCTGCTTCTGTAGTTCCCTCCTTCTAACACTGGGATGGAATGTCTCTCCTGCCTGCCCACCCCTACTCAGGAGAGCTGTCTCTGCTGATCCTGGGAGAGCTTTAAAGCACAGGAAATTCAAAGTCTGTGGAGCAATAGTTTGGGAGTGAATTAGAGAGAAGGAATATGAGGAGCTCCTTGGGGAAAGGAGGATTCTAAAGGAAAGAGTGAAGCCAGAGAAAGAGAGGGGGTCCTTTCCTTCACTGCCCTGCAGTCTATCAGCACAGCCTCTGTGATTTGTTGCTGGGTTTGCCTTGTCATGAAGTGTACAGAGCCTGCAGAGGGATAGCAAGGTCAGTTCTGGGCACTGGTGGTAGGATATTAGACCCCCAAAATGACCCCTTTCCTTTTATTCCTGCCCAGGTACAATCTATGATAAATGCCAGGCAGGCAGAAATGGAAGGGATGTTGGAAGAGGATGAAGATGCGGAGTTGTTTTTCTGACAGATCATGTCCACTCCTTTTGGCCCCTGCTGACCTTGCTAATGTGATGTTGCACAGGCCTTGCCAGCACCATGCTTTTGCAGTCTGTGGAAGTAACTTTGAACAAGCTTGCTGATACCTCTGCTTCCTGGTTTCTCTATTCTGTGTGCTGTACTTCCAATCTTTGGGTTTAAATCCTGCAACCATGTATTGATTTCGATACACAAACTCCCTTAAAGAGCGCATGGATATGTCTGCATGTATGGCACATTTTGAGAAGGCAGGTCTGCTGAGTTCTTTTGTGGTTTATACATAGAAATGCACAAATCCCACATTTAGGCCACCCCTAGGCTCTACTTTTCTGTGCAGAGAAACCTAGCTCAGATGATACAAGCACAAAAGCAACTAGAATTAAAAAGAACCCCTGGACAACCAAGCCAGAGCCCTATCTTTTTCATGCTGCTTTGAAGGGCTACTATCTCCAGCTATGCAGTAGCTAATGCCCATCTAACACTTTGAAGTCTCTCTTGAGAGAGGTTAGATCTGTGGTTTTCCCCCCTGTCCCCAGAGCTCCTCTGATGCAAGCAGCTGTTTTGGTACCTCTTTTACACACTGCAGCTAGCTGCCTCATCCTTACCTATCCCTGATTTTTTGTGTTGCCCTGCCTGTATCATTGGAAGAGTAAGTGTGTATTTTGATAAACAGAGCTATAAAGCAACAGTTGTAGGCACTCTGTGGCTTCAGAAGACATCGCCTCTCCAGAGTGTGGGAGAGGAATAAAAGTAAACAAAGCAAAAATGAGCACCAGTAGGCCAGGAAATTGAGAGTTATGGTATACTTTGCAAACATGTCATTTGAACTGCCATTAATTCTCAGAACAGTTATGATCCTCAGTTTCATAGTATCAAAGTATCTGTGTCCACCCTCTAAAGGAAGTTTGTTTTTCCTTTACTTGTTGCTCGCCTGAAGACTATTGAAAATGTGCAGTAGAGCATAGTGGTATTTTGGTTTCATTTCTTACGTATGTGTAGTAGATGCCAGAAAGCTGTTCCGTCACGACAGACTTTTCTCTTTTTTTTAGGCAAGTGCCCTAATTCCATGATGGATGGTAGCACGTTCCCAAATGATTGTCTCAAGGGCTATGAAAAAAGCACCACAGAAACTTATCTCCTATCTATCTATTTTCAGTTAAAAATCTGACAATTAGGTTGTGTGATGCTCCACAGCAGAGTTTGATCCAAAACAGTTTGGGAATCACGGAGGCAAGTATTTGGCATACAAATTCTGTGTCTGAGAAGAGCTGCCTCTCTATCCAAAGCTCTCCACAAAGATTAGCTAACTCATGTGTTTCCAGGTTAAAGGCAGGCAGCCCTGCCAAGCACTCCTGTCATTCATAGGACAGGCAGGTTTTCAAGGTACTGCAAGCCTAAAAATTCCTAAAGATTCTAATAAGATCTTCATGGGTTTTATAGGAGGTTTGCTGTAGACTTAGGCAGTTAGGTCCCATTGAAACAGTGAGATGTTTTTGAAAGCCCTAAGTATCTTCAGCAAATGGAAGAATTGGACCCTTATTGAAAAAAAGAGAGTGATTGTTATACAGCCTGGTATATGATCAAGAATTTATAAGCAGCCTTGTACACATACTTCCTGTGAATGCCGGGAAGGTGCCAATGCACCTCTGTAAAAGAAGGAGAAATGAATAGAAGATTATCAATGTCACATGAAGATATTGACTGAGGCCTTTTCATGTCTATGATAATTAGCCAACATATTTTCCAAGAGATGGAGAAATTGGCATATCTTTGAATTTTGTTGTAAAATGGGATTAAGGTGCTTTGGGGTACAGCTTTAGCTCTAAATTTCCTAGTTTTCTATCATTTTGTGTGTTATTCTCTTTTATGTATTAAAATTTGTGATCTACAATATGTCCTTAGACTACAGGGACATGGCAACATCTTTATGTTGGCCTCAATGGAATTATGCAAGGAAGACTCCTTAAATTCTCTTTCAGGTAACTGAAGTCAACTGGAAAGTAGCCTTCTTYTAACAGGTGCTGGAAGTTTGCATGAGAAGCCCTACCCAGCATTTCTCAACAATTTCAGAGGCAAAAATATTCCTTTGGTGGCCTGGCCACTTTATCTCATGCTACCAAWGTTGCTGTGTGGTGGCAGGAAGTCTTCTCTGGTGCACATAAAAGATGCTATCCTTTTAATTTCTCAGGAGGTCCCTCTCCTATGGGAAGCAACAGCTGTGTGGACACATGGCTCCATTCTAGATAGCTGTGCAAGCCTTTAATTGTGTTTGTGTAGATAACAAGAGATTGGAGAAGATAGTAGGCCAAGGATGACTCTTCTGCTCTCACAGACTTAGTGGGGAGTTGACACAGCTTTGAGCAGGACTTTGACAGGAAAACTTGGGCAAACCACTGGCAGCCTTCTGAAAATTTTTCTTGCTTCTGCTCAAGCCTCTCAGATGACTGGATTATGTTTTAAGCTGATTTTTTCAAGAAAAAATAGACTGTGAACTTACATTTATGAAAACAAAAACGCATCCCCCAGAAATTCTGCAGATTGTTGTGTTTAGGCTAATACAACGGAGCCGTCCTTTTTGTTTGGCTTCAAACTTTTGCTGAAAAATGCATCTTAACTCTAGAAAAATTCTACCTCACATTATGCCACTAATATACCACTGGGGTGTGTGTGTGTATGTGTCTGTGTGTGTGTAGGTTTTTCTGCTGTGAAGAAAGGCAGAAAAGTTACATTTTAAATGGAAATGTTTACTGTAGTCCTAATTCCACAATGACTGTCTCTCTTCCTTAATTTCTTTCCCAAATCAATGGATCCATGTTTCTTGTTCATAAGTGGAGATTTATCAATATGACATTAAACTGTCATTAAATTTCTTGCCTTGGGTGCTCTGAAGGAATTAATGGTTCATTGTGTGTAACCAAAACTATTCCATATAAGTCCTTATGGCATGCTAGTCACTGTATGTTTGAATACCCTCCAGTAGTGTGCTAAGCAACGTGACTAACATCTGTTGTTTGTTCTTTCCTCGTCCTCACAAGGGAGATGTCTGTGCACTGAAGTGCATTCTTTTTAATGGAGTATTTTGTTTTTTTTACCCACACCTGTGTATTGCTATGTGTTTCTTATGGATAGAAAAAGGTCATGGAGTAAAAGGTGGGGAGGCTGGAGATAGTCTGTAGTTCCCAAGAGTGTTTGTTCTGTAGTTTGAGCTGGGCACCAAGGAAGCACAGTCTTTGCACAGGCAAGATTTGTTGACCCATGAACAGACACAGAAACATGATATTCAGTTCAGCTAGCAAATAGCATGGTCTCATGCTATACAGACTGTTTCTGTTGTGAGCCTTACTGTTCTGTTGTGAGCCTTGTATTCCCCTAGAAGCAGGATTCAGAGGGGCTAACCACAGAGAAATTGTGCTCACCTTGAAAATGGTGTTTTGGATCAGAATGCCAGATTTTCCTTTTCTGCCACCTCTGTACAGAACTTAAAACAACTCAAGTGTCCAAGCAGTGCTAAAGTCACCTGCGTCACCACCTCTAACCAAATCGCAAAAGAATGTTGTAACTGCTGATTAAATATCCTTTGAAAAGAACATGCAGTCTCTGCTCTGCTTCTTCGTTAGGTGGAGGGCGCAAGCAGGATAGCTCTTCAGTGGCCAGCCACTTAGAGCATGARACATTTCATTGTGACTCACTGAATATGAATCATTGCTACATAACACCAATTTTAAGCTAGTTTAATGCCACTGATTTCAAAGTTTTGCAATCATGAGAAACTTAAAGTAGGCAGCAGTGACTATTCATGGTTTTCATGTCTGAAATGGAAGAAATTAACCTCTGGGCAAAGTCTGACAAAATGTTGAGCTTGAGAGAGCTCAGGCTAAAGCCTGGGGGATGTGGAAGTGCACAAAAAGGAAATATACCAGGGCAAAGTGATCAAATCCTATTTGATGTGCCTTCCTTCTAATCAGGGTTTCTTCAAGGGAGAGCTTCTCTTGCCCATTCTTACAATATGAAATACAGGGTGGGTGGTGGGGAGAAGAAAAAGAAATACTCCTTTATGGTTAGCTCTTGATACCTGTGGCAGCATTCCTTTTTTGGGACTGCCTTCATGGGCTGCATGGATTTAGCAGCATCACCAAGAGTTCTTGGCTGTGCCTTGACACACACAAATGAAAAGGGAAACTTTGAGATGTTGAGGCAACAGTGGTTGGCCAAACAGCTCCTTGCCATCTTCTCCTGGGAATGTTGCTGCACAGCAGCGTTAGAGAGTTAGTTGGAGTTAGTTAGTTAGACAGGCAAAGCAATCCCAAGAGATTTCTATACGGATAATTCCAGAGCGAAAACTGTTAGCAGACACTGCTGTGCTTGGTCTGTATTAGAAAGACCTGGTATGAATGAGTGGAGAGGCTTTTCCTTTCACCCTCAAATCTGTCACATCAATTCCCATACAACTGTCCTCCAAGGCAGGAAGAGCTCACATTTCTGTACCACCGAACTTGCTGTCTTTGAGCACTAAGAAGGCCATCTCCATGACATATCCAGCTAGCAGTCTGAAGAAAACTTTCTATACTCCCAATGCAGAAGACTGGAGAAACTGCTGGTGTCATTTCATTGATTTCATTAATGTCATTCATGTCATTTCATTAATGTCATTCATTCATTTCATTCATGTAATTTAATTAATTTCAGTGCAATAATACCATAGAAGAAACAAATGGGATGAGATGAGACAAATGAGATGGACTCATATGCTTTTTTGCATGATGCTATCTACTTTGAGACCAAATTAACCTCTTGTCCATCATCACTCATTACTTAAACTGGTGAGATTTGGAAGAACGGAGACTACACAAAACCAGAGTTAAAAAAAAGGTGCACAGGTACCTAGTACAATTCACCATAGTAAAAAAGTAGGCAATGTATCTAAGGTAGTGAGGTACCCAGCTTACTCTAGAGCTTTGAAAATTTCACTACAAACTGATAAGCCTTTAAGTACCTCTCTTCCTTGGAATCATCTGGTCCAGCATTTAAA
This sequence comes from Rhea americana, assembly GCF_003343005.1. Taxonomy (NCBI): domain Eukaryota; kingdom Metazoa; phylum Chordata; class Aves; order Rheiformes; family Rheidae; genus Rhea; species Rhea americana. The sequence continues at coordinate 487,758 of NW_028185328.1, read as the reverse complement.
AATTCTGCTTGTGAAAGAGGAGCCAGGATCCATATTAGAGTTAGGGAGTTTGTGAGAACAGAGAAGTGACCTCTGTCCTTCCTCATTCCTACCCCTCAGTTTATTTTCTAGTATAAAACAGGAGATAGAGGTGAATAAAGATAAATGGAATAGCACAATAGTTTGTTAATGAGAGCATTCATGTCATCATAGAAGGCCCTTGAAGAAAAATAGTCCCCCAACATGAGGAGCTGTTGATGTTTAGATATACAAGTAGTGATTAGGGAGATGGATATATTACAATGCATACAAATGAGCCATTAAATAGCCAAAGATTTTCAAAAGTGACTCAAAGTTGCATAAACATCATAAATGCAAAAAGAGTCCCTTTGCAGGGCAGAGAGTGATATCTAGCCCTTTTTTGTTTAAACATCACCTTGGGTTCAGCATAATATCCTGCCTCTTTGCAAGGAGATCCAGGAAGGATAGCATGGTGTAGTCCTGCACACTACATGAATGTTTTTTTTTTTCTTTCCTCCCAGTGTTGTCAGCTGTCTGAGTCTCCACAGTACTGAAAGCAATGGGAGCTCTGCCCTAAAACCAGCTTTCAGCCCTGTGGCACTGAGTATTGATTTTGCTTATTATTTGAATCCTTGGTAGCATAACAGAGCTATCTCAGGAGAGACTCCTTGGATATGGTATGATGCCACGATGCTGATACATGTTTGACATAGTGGATGAGAGTACAACACACGGAGGGAGCTCAGCCAGTTTTCTAGAGCAATCTAAAGCTCCCTACCTTTTCCCCTAGCTGAAGTCTAAATATTTACAAATGAAGAGCAAAGCTCTTTAGAAAGCTGAGCTGGGAGGTGCCCAGCACAATTATAGATCGATTTACTTCACATAGTTACCTTTCACGGGTCTCTCAGAAGTTGTGCAGAAAGCTTCCTGGCTGCTCAGAAACCCCATGTTGAAAAACGGTGCTCGAGTAGTAGGATAAAAATCAGCTTGCGAATAATGAAGGACGAAATTTAACCTTTCTATGTACATCCATGAGAGGGCAGCACAGACTTGCCTTTAGCTTAATAGCTATAGGCTGTTAAGAGGCAGGACGACTAGTTCAGCGGTGCCGAGCGGTGGAGCAGCCACAAGCAGAGGAGAAAAAATACACGTATAGGTGCTTCATGGCCCAAAGCACAGGTCCATCCATCACCCATCTGTGACTGGGACGAGCACTGACTAAGTCAAACCCCCAGTGCATCCCAGTTCTGAGTCTCCAGGAAGTTTGTGGTTAGTTGTTGAAACATTAGAAGGAAGTTTCAGAGGAAGGATTTTGAATGGTACCTACAGTTCTGTCAAAGCAATGAGCTGGCATGAGATGACCAGCACACCCTTGCCAAGGTAAAGGTTTTCACTCTGGGAGCACTGTAGACTTGCCCAGGGCGTGCTCGCTATTTATTTTTATTCCAGTGCACTTACCATCATACCAGCCAACACCCTCAGCTTACCCCCGTCTGTCTACTGTCAAGGCTCTTGCTATGCAGTTTTAACCTGACTGGCCTCTCTCCCTACTTTGAGTGCTCCAGGCCTCCAGCAAAGTGCATGGTGTAAATGCAGAAATAAAACAGACAGATCCTCACTACACTTGGCTTACAGCAAGGGTGTTGGAAACTGAATATGACAGGCAACCATATGTAGATGGCAGTGCTCCACTGCCAGGCTGTTGCAGCATCCCAGATCAGAAACAGCTACTGCTAAAGAGGCAAGTAGGATGGATTTGGGGAGACTSAAGTATTGCCAAGCACCCTTCAATAATTAGCTGGAACAATTTGTGTGCACAAATGATCTCTTTGATCCCTTGCCAGCAAGCAGTAAAGGCCACCAGTCAAGAACTATTTTTTCTGCTATGCTGTGGCTCGTGACTGACACTGGGGATTTTGGAGGAAAGATTTTTAATTATCTGCAAAAGCAAGGCAGTCATCAGGTCCAGACAGAACATCTCATTCCCAGTTTGTTTGATGAATCTCCACTGGAACCCCAAAGCTGAAAGACTACCACAGCCACAGAGCCATTCAAGGTCTGGGATCATATCCTGAACAATACATCCACACTGCCATCTGCATTCTTTCAGCAACAGTAGGCCAGAAAGTCATCAGATCCGCAACCAAGAGCATACGGAGAGGCTTTCTAACTGACTTCCCCTCCACATTGTCAGCTTTTGAAATGATGCATCTAAAACACAAGCAGAAGACTCTCATCTTCTTATAACTCCTTTCTCTTGTTAGATACTTTGCCAGATCCCAGGCAATGCTTTGCCAGGTACATTGAGGTGTCTAGGGTCCTGTTAACCTTCTGTGTGGTCAGGCTTCTGTTCAGCATTAGCTAGCCCACTCCAGAGCACTTGCTCCTGTGGCCAGCTGCCCTATGAGCATGTTCTGTTTGTCACGGAGAGGTCTGCTCATTAAAACTCCCTTAAACTCTTCCTGGCCCTCATGTAAGACAACATTTGTAGGCAGAAGTAATAGCTTTTGTCAGATACACTAGCAGAACTGGAAAAAAGTAACTAAGCTTTTGGGTGCACAAATCCTTCAGGTCTGAAATAGAAACAACAATCTTTAAAGTGAAATGCAAGTTGAGAAGAATTGCTTTGAGCTTAGTTTGATATCTATCAGCTAGACCTCCTGAGAGAAAAGATAGGTGGCATCTGGGGAAGAGAGAAAATATTATTAATGAAGGAGATGATAAAGGGCCGATCTCCTATGGGAAAGAGATAGATATAATGGGATTAGTGAGGAAAGGGGAGATCATGCATTATATAACTGCCCTTTCTGTAGAGTGAATGCATGACCTTTTGGTCTACTAAATTTATGAATGTTAGTTCCCAGGTTCCACTTTTGAATGTGTTTTTGTGTTGCCCTTGAGAATCATGACTGGGAGGTCAGAGACAGCATGGTTATACGATGCGAAATGCTACCTGCTAGTAAATGGATGTTTGTGCAGCCCTAGGATTGAGATGATGTGCTGTAGACTTTCCACTTTGGCCAGGTTAACCCAGGAGTCATTCCTTTCTTATTTTATAATTTTTAAAGCCATCAGTAGGATCTGTAACTTCATAAGAGCACTTGATCTCTGCCAAATTTATTTGAGATTCACAGCCACTGTGCTTCCAAGGACCCAAGTCCAACCCAGCTTGTCTCTCATGCCAGGAGGAGAACAGAGGTAATCACCACTACTGTTTTCCCATGGCTCTTGACTGTCTTGCTATATTCATCCCATACTTCAGCCACCTGCCCTATGAAATTCATCCTTTCAATGGGAGAGAGCTGAGTCCTTGGGCTGCATCCTCAGTACTCTGTGTCATGGCTCTTTCCACCACCTCTGAGCTTCCCAGCTGCTCTCTGTTTTGTTGCCAGAGGTGCCACAACTCAGCCTGGAAGTGTAAATACCTGGCCTAGGCAGACCTGCAAGAGGAGACCGAAGGTGAGATTCAAGAGGAAGTCACATCCTGTTTAGGTCTCCYTTTACACAGGCAGGGCTGTTGGCTGAGGAGAGCCTTTCTCACAGGGCTTTGCTCCTCCTCCCTGCAGGGCTCCTCCCTGCTTTTGTTACCTGCTTGTGTCTGCATTTACAAAAAAGGGACCTCTAGTCTGAGGTGGGATTAGCAGATCTAACATGCAGATGTTCTGCTCTGAGTTTTCCTTTGCAGAAAGTGGCCTRAGGACTGTGATGACACTCTCTTTTGGGTTTTGTTCATAGTCAGTGGAGTAAGAGAGGCTTCCTTAGATTTAGAGCACAAATCTCTCTCAAGGTGTTCTGGAAGGCACCCTGAGGATCTTCTTTATTAATAGTGATAGCAGCCTGAAGAGATTAGCCTGTATAAACATCCACTATTTCTCTCCACTTTTTGGCCAAGACCACTGAGGAATGGGACTGCAGCAGCTGACATAATTGTTAACAGTGGGATACTGAGATATATTTTGTTACTTTCTATACCCAGATGTGCAAATTTCACTATGAGCTTTAGTCTAAAACTTCCTGGGGAAGCAGGTCCTAGCCCGAACCCATTTCTTTTCCACACAGAGCAGCTTTCTCCAAGTTATTTGTCCTTTTTGCTTACTCAGTTGTCATAAGGAGAAGAAATGATCTCTTTTGAAATACTGAAAGTATAGATTCTCCAGCAATCATGTGATTCCTGTAGCTTGGGTTTTATACAAATACCGAAAATTGCAAGCCTTAACAACACCAAAACGCATCCGTACTTTTAAGCTCATGAATGAAACCCCTGTCACACATAATTAGAAAAATTAGGTTTATCCCCTTCCTTCCCCAAAATATAAAAAAACCTCAAACCTTGAGAGTATGCTTTATACCATTCTTAGGCATGAAGGTGCGATGCCGTATTCATGGGTGGATTCTGTATTACCAAGTTCAAAATGCCAGGATTACTGGCAACACAAAGACATATGTATTTGGGTTTTCTATGACACTCTTCACTAAGGTATCTGAGGTTTTAGGAAGAAGTTACTTACCACATTCCACGTTATACTAAATATACACGTACAGTTYTGCTTTTCAGTCTATATGTTTGCAGACTTAAATGGAGTGGTTAGCCCAGAGACCCAGTGGTTTATTCTATCCCACTATAATTAGGCAGTAGTTGTTGCTAATGGTATGCCATTTGTCTCCTCACACTCAGCACTGTTTGGTAAACATTTTCCGGGACAGAATCGCTCTCCCCTGATCTCCCTAGGTGGTGTTCACGTATTTATTCTCTGCACCCTGGAGTTAGTCCTCTCTCTTGAGGAGAGCGATATAGAAGTGGCAAAAGAAGCGCAAAATGTTTTGGGAAGGGGCAGCCAGCTTTGGCAAAAGCCATGCTCCTGACGGCTGTGGGGAGCAGGCCAGAGGCAAGGCTGGGTCAGAGAGTCAAAGAGTGGGAGAAGACCAGAGGCCACCCTGGCACAAAGCCAGGCAAGCTGCAAGCCCAAGAAGGGTGATGGACATCTGTCCTGCGACATCTCATGTCTTCACCCTCTGCACAGATGCACTGAGAAAGGGAGAGGCAGCTGTGTGAAATTCCCTTCTCCTTTAGGGAAGCACTGGCATCCAGCCATGACACTTGGAAAGCCTAATCAGGCAGGCAGGAGTCTCAAAGTCAAATCTGGCTGAGGGAAGGAAGTTTGAACTATGGACTGGGTAGCAGCTGTTTGCAACCCTCCTAGGAATGCAAGAGCAAAGCAAGAGCCACTGCAGGGACTGGAGCTGAGCCTGCTCCCAGGGACACCTTTGGAGCAATATCACTGACATAGCTGATGAGGAAGAGACTCTGCTAGTAAAGCCTGCAGCCCTCCACTCATAGTGAGATGTCTTTAAAGCATGCTGAGGTAGGGATGCTGAGCCTTGTTTCCAGGCAGACATGCCATGCGCTCYTGGAGGGACGTTCATCAAGGTGGCAAAGGAAGATCTTGAGAGAAAATATAGCCCTGCTTTCTGCCTGCTTGTTCCCAGTTCAGYTGTTCAGTGATCCTGGCACCAATTCTGGCTCAGAAGAAAGACACTCCCCCCCTCCCCCCGAAAAGTCCCTCTCCCTTGGACTACCAGACATGAGTGTCAAGCTGAATCTGTGCACAGGTACACTGCATCCACACTGCTAGAGATGTAGGATTTCCTGATCTTTGTCCAGCCTTTTCGCTTAACTCTCACATCTAATCTTCCCAAGTGAAATTGCAAATGCAGTTAAGAGCCTTCTGCTCACAGATGGGAATGGTTCCTTCATGATGCTGGCATGAAACAGTCATGACTCCTAGACCCTGYTGGTTCAGCCATAACCTCCTTTCTTCTTCTCTGTATGCTCTATCTCTCCCTCTCTATTTCCTCCTTCTTTCTCTCTGTCTTAAATCATTATTTCAATGCTATGAAGAGAAGACATTCAAAGGGTAGAGGAAGATGAAAGAGTATTCTTAGAGACCAGAAGTAAGGCAAGCCCCTTGGAATTATCCGTGAGGTATAATTAGCTCTGTTTATCACCTCTGCTTTCTCTTTGGGCATCCTCCAGTATCCCTCCTATGTCAACCTTGAAAACCTAAGAGACATTCAGAGACAGGCATCTTCTCATATTAGCCTATCTATCACATTAGCCAGTGCATCTTCACACCTGATCCAACACTCTGCCTTTAACATGTTGGTGACAAAGGTCTGCACATGTGGGGTTACATGTGTGGAAAGCATGTGCATGTGTGCATTTGTACACAAGCATATATATATGCATAGATAAAGCTCTGTGAGGGGATCCATGTACACATGCGTCTGTAAAGTTTGCATGTGCAATGGTTTCACAGACGTATGGATCTGGCTATACAGGTACGTTTGCACATTCTCATCTGAAATATGCTAATGTAGATGCAGATCTAGCTGCAGTGGAGGCTAAAGGGGCTGCAGGTTCCCCACTGGAAGTACCCATTGTGGCTCCTCAGCTCCCACCATATGATTTGTCAGCCTCACCACACTTCCTTGCTCATGCAAGATCTCCATCTGACCCTGCACATACCTCTCTGTGTGCATTCACATTCATGAAGACTCTGTGCTTGCCCTTAATAACACACATCCAATAAATAAACAAAAACATCTCCTCTCTATCGTACCAAATTTCTCTCTGGATCTCCCCAAAATATCTTCTTAGCCAACTAATTCCRCTTAGCAACAGTGACATCAGCTCTGGAGCAAACACCTCCCTTCCCAGCCTTGCCTACTCTTCGAGCCTCAAAAAAAGGATTTGTGCTAAGATCTGTTTGCCACTTCCTAAATAGGGCTGTGAAGCAGGAAGAGCTCAGYTGCACCAGGACATTCTCCCAATGGCCTTTGTGCTGGTCATTGGCAACACCATGGACTTGACTACCAACTTCCCCTCCCCTCTCTTCCCTTCTCTTTCCTCACCTTCATTTCACAGAATAATAATTCTGTGTATGCTGCCTCTTCTCTCTGTCCTGAGCTGTGGTGAGGTGTACTGTTGCTACAGTGCTTGTGTCTAACTGCTGTCCCTTGGATTGCTAGACTGTGATATTCAGGAGAGGTCTCTCCAAGACTGCAGAAAAATGGGGTGGTGACTGCTCCAACCACACTGCACATGTCTTTTTCTAAGGAGCATAAACACATCGCATCTGTCTCTGGGTTATTTAGGACAGAAATCCCTACTCTTGAGTATCCAAAGCAAGTGACAAATGTATTGTTATCCCTACTACCAGCACAGGCTGATTGGAACAGCCAGATCTTTTGCTTACCATTGTATACCTCCTGGAGCTGGAAATGCTGAAAGCACTGTTCCTTCCTCAGGGTGAAATCTCATGTGAATTACCCAGAAGTGGATCTTTCTTTTTCAGTCTCCAAGTACCAAGGGGACCTGTAAAACATTACAGGTTTGTGCAGTTCCCACTGATTTCCCACAATATATTTGAAAGGATAGCTACCACGGATATATGCATACATACATACATACATATATATATATATATATATATGTATGTATGTGTATATATATATTCTCTCTCTCTCTTTCATGCCTGTTTTTGTTTAGAGCTCTTTGTAAAGAACTCTCAAAAATGTGAAGCTCCCCTCACCCATTCCAAGCTTTCTATTCATTTGTTTAGTTTTTGCATTAGCAGATGAAAAATGCCAAGCACAAGCAGCCGTACCTTCGCCAGATATTTGTTCATGGCCCCAGGAATGAGAATYGTAATTTTTTTTGCAGACTTTTACTGGAAAGGGTGAGGGAGAGGAAGGTGAGAGACATTCCTTCTCTGCTGTGTTTCTCAGCCTCAGCCACTTTAGCTGATCATAGGCCAATAAATATATGTGTATGTGCTTGACTTCATTCCCTCTAAATTAGATTAAATATGTCAAAAATCCRTAGGGCCCAAGGCAATGCAATAGTTTCCCAGCTTTTTTTCGTTATCCAGAGTGTCTTACACGAYAGGCAACACTTACACTTCTGTCTCTAAAAAAGTCCCAAGTTAAAAAAAAATTGAAACAGCTCCAGCCTAAAGAACTGTCTTTCAAGTTTTTCCCATGCAACATAATTAAATGAAAACATTGAAATACATTTACTYTCTTTTCTAGTCAGTGTATTCTTGCTATTCCTACATCCAAAAAAATAGTCCTTCCAATTTGCCCATCCTCTTTAAATTTCAAAGATCTCATATGAATGAGTCATTTGCCCACCCTTTTGAGAATATAATAATAGAAATTCTTTAACCTTAATGTTTTCAGTACAACGACATTCCGATACGATCTAAGACTCTCAGACACCCTCTAGTCCCATGTGCACTGAAGAACAGGTTTGGCTAGAAAAAAGTGTTCCTCATGTGATGGGCACCCTACCAATCACACAACACTTTTCTCAAGCAACCTGGGCCCTTTAAAGACGGGCTAAGGCAGGAGAAAGAGGCTTTTTGGCTTTACAGGTGGGTCTGGATTTCTACTGGGAAGCATCAAGAGGAGGGAGGGGTAAGTACGTAGCATTTGAGCTATAAGTGTCTGTTACAAGAAAAAGAGGCTTTTATGCTTAATGGTTTTTATTTTAGTCCCTGGGTTCTGTTTAGTATGTGGGAGTCTGGTACCTGGATAAAGTTAACTGCAGGAGATTATTAAKTATTTCTTTTTTCTTCTACCTCAGGCTGTGTCTTCTATATGGCTGTTTTAATTTGTTTCATATTTTTTCTCCTAAAGACTGGGGAGGAGGGAATGGGAAAATTAAATCTGTTGCCAACATATCTTAAGTGTTTAAAAAAAAATTGTCGTGGAGAAAGATGAATCCTGTAATTCCCCCTCACTTGTGAAAATAGGAAAGGCAAAAAAATAACTCTTGTTTTGGCTCTGCTGAACTAATGAGGGAGAGACAAAAAAACTGCCTCCCAGCTCTATTTCCTAGGTAATTATGCCTGATGATGATTTACCAGCCACTCCAGCATTCACACAGGCTTCATTTCATAGCAATCTCTCTCAAAAGGAAACTTAATTAGTCTCTGACCCCTGCTTAATGCTGAGCTTTGTTTTTGCTTTATTTTTCTCCCCTGGTAGCATAAAATAACTGGGCTCGCTCTTCCTCTTCTCGGTGGTTGAATCCCGGTGAACAAGCTGTTCTGTGTCAGAAGTGGCTACATTTTAGTGTCAAGTGAAGCCATGGGAAATGTTCTATGGGGCACGACACATGCGTGTGTGTGTGTTGGAGGTGTTTGCTTTAAAGTAAATAAATGAATGATGAACTGACACTTGCAAAACACTTAGCTTTTACAGCAGGGCCCAAGCTATTCATCAGTAACATATTTAATTATATCCCCTTAAAACTATATAACTCTGAAGATTTCCTCAGCACTTGGAAACTGCCTTCTTTTTAAGTCTCTTGGGGACTAGATTCCCTGCTGAAGCCAATTCTTGCCTAATAAAAAAAAAAAAAAGAGTAGGTTTACTGTTGTCTGGCTCCTGCAAGTCTTGATGATTAAGAGCCAGTAGCAGCTCTGGGCACACACAGGTCTGTGCTGTGCCGAGGGCTTCCCAAGGCACCAGCCCYGTGTGCAGGCTCGTCGCCCAGCACCACTCCCCCAGGCTGGGCTCCATGAGACTGGCCCTTGTCCCTCCACATCCCAGCCTGAGCCTGAGCATTCAGCTCATGTCTGTGGAGACGTGCTTCTTCTTTGGGGCTGGGCAAGTGAGGGGAAGGTGCAGTGCATGGATGGGGTTAAGAGCAGGGCAGAGCCCCACTGGCAAGCCCAGCTTTTCTGCCGTTGAGAGGCAGGGTTTGTTTAGTCGCGCTCAAGTGGCTCAAAGCCCAACAGCCGAGGCATCTGCAGGCTGCAAAGTCAATAAGAAATAAAACAAGTAAGTCCCTTGTCTCTGTCTCCTTACACAATTTGATAAGAATGTCATGCATGTGCAAAAGCACTAAAAATGAGGGGAGGTAGCAGGGAACAAGATACAAAGCCTCTGCAAGCTTAGCCGTCATGCTGAGAGACTGTTCCCCCTGCCCCCTTCTCTTCCTCCAGAAGTGCCATTTCATCCAAAGCCTTACTCTCAGGGCTGGGAGGGGAGCAGGGCATCATACCCTAGTTGGTGTGCCATGGCCAGTGACTTGTGGTGCCCTTGAGCCCCCCAGCTGCTACCTATGGAGTGAGGGGCTGGTRCACAGGTGCTGTGCGCAAGCTATCCTCTCTGCAGCCTCCCTGTAAGAACAGGGGGCAGGATGGTGACCTGCTGGTGACCTGCATGCCGAGAGACTGGGCTTGCTGTCTTTATGAAAAGATGTGTGCAGTAAAGCTCTTACTGTCACAGGGAGGATAATGCTTAGTCCTGTGCAAGGGGTGGGACGAGCACTGGATTTCTTTAGAAACAAATGATGGTCAAAGGGTGTTTCCGGACATCCCTTGGACGTGACTCTGACTCTGCTATGACAAGGCAATCAAAAAGGGACCTGCTTCTTCATTAGGGCAATGTCAAACTAATTCTTGTTGATAGGTTTTTTGGTTGCAGATGGAGTAGGATTAGATTAAGGTACGGGACATTCATCTTTAATGATATTTAAATCCTGGCTCAATCTAAAAAATAAAGGTGTGGAGGCTTTAGACTAATGTGTGTGATGGACACACTAGAAACAATGAATCCAGCCTAAAGTGGCCCTTTCCTGCCTAGTTTGATAAAGTCCCAAGGCACTGCTGCAAGCAGGAATTCCTTTGAAAACCTGTGTGATATTGGTCCCTAAAACACAAGAGCAGAGGTCTTTCTTTGCAGAAAAGAGCTTACTTTCTGGTTCCTTCAATTGTGTTGCGGGTCTCATACAAGCCACTGTGAGTAGAGGAAGAGAGGAGAGTTCGAGAGAGCTCTAAGGGCACAGAAATAACAGATCTGCCTGTGACTTGTGGATGAACAAGTGGAGGCAGGGATACTACCACTCCTGGGCTATGAGAGGCTCAGCTGGGCCCATGTATGTAGAAGAGTTGTTTTCGAGGTGTGAGGTAAGGAGAGGGGAAAAGCTGCAGTCTAGGTCATGGCCAGGTGTCAAAAGTGTAGGAAGAAGAGGCTTCAGGAAGTATGTTGATTTTTGTGGCATGATGGGAGCAACAGAAACCCTTGCAGAGCCACTTCAAGCATGGAGCTAATTCTGCAGTAGCAATATTTGAACACCTGCTGTCTAGAAGGGTTGTGGCCAAATCGCAAGATTCTGGGATGAGCTGAGGAACATCAGTTCCATGTAAGCTCAGGGCTGAAATCCCAGGACCTGACCTTCTTCTCCAGTCACAAATAAAGGTTTTGGGTAACAGTTGTAGCTGAAGCTCTTGTTTCTTCAGAGGTTTCCCTGAAGCCCCAGCAAATTGTATTTGGGTTGTAAAACCAATCTTAACCAGCCTGTGCAGAAGGCTTCTCTACCTCCAAAATGATTTATGTCCGCAAGTATGAGCTGCTGGCTTCTGTCTCTGTGGGGGCTGGGAAGACGACTACCTAGCAATGTCTTTCCAGGTGACTCATGCCTGTGTGCAACCTGCCTCAGGCAAGCAGGCAGAGGTTTGCCTCGTGCCACCATAGTCATGCACCTGCCTCAAGAGCTATATGAGCTGCTCTTACTTAACATTTACCTTTGAGGCACAAGGAGCAAAGTGTCCTGGGTGGGGACAGTGGGGTGGGAAGCTCCAGATCTCCTGTGGCTTTTCTTAGGGTGTATGGAAGGGGATGGCTTTCCAGCTGCCCATCAAGTCCAGCTGTTGTCATGGCCTTGGAGTTCYTCCTCAGTCTCTCAATTGTGATGTTAATACTAGACCCTTTCCAAAGAAGAGGGCATCAGAAAACTGATTCCCACATGTAACATAGGGAAACAAGGTAGATGCTGAGAAATGGACTCCYTTCATGCTAACCACCTGGAATGAGAGGCAGAATTCATAGTAATATGGCAATATGGTGACATTGTTCATCTGTAGTTCTTCCCATAAAGGCTCTTGCTTTTACACTTCTCAATCTCCCTGCGTTCACCTCTGCAATCCCATCTCTCCTAACTGGAGAGCCCTAAGTTGCCTGGAAATTTGCCACTCTCCAGCTGGTGTCTCTGTGGTGATGACTGTGTCTGACTTTCCTTCCAACTACAGTATCCTAGGAGATGGACTTGTCCCAGGAAAAAAGTCCTGCTTTCTCAGACCAATATGCCAAGGATAGGCAAGAGCAARCCAGATCTTGCTTACTAGACAGGAGAAGAAATCCAGACAGTGGGAAGGCTGGGTGTGGATGGAAGGATGTGAGCTGGGTAGAGAGTCCATGTGCAAGAGTCTTCAAACAGGTGACCAGTAAGCAAACATGAACTACCCTGGGAGCAGTGACCAAGTCAAGTCTAGCATCCTTTGGTCTGAGGGCTGCTGTTTCTCTAAAGAGGCGTTTGCAGGAGAAAAGGCGAGGATAAAGCAGTTACTATGATGTTAAGGTAAGGGTTATGACTTTCTTAGTGATGCTTGGTGTGCTGTGCCACGCTAGCCGCATGACACACATTCAACTGCTATCTGCGTAGCAGCTGGAACAGGCTTGCTTTTTCACATTGTCAGAGTTTATGTGCCTAAAGTCTAGCAGGGAAGATTTCCTCTTTGGACTGTCCTCTAATCTGTGCTATCTCTTAGCCAGCAATAACTAAAGACTTTTTTAAAAACTCTGGAGCTTGCAATATGAAAAGCAATGAATCAGGCAATGGGCTCTCCAGCTTCTAGATGATCAGAAGATCGGCTTGCATTTCATGTTTGGCTATACAGCTTCAGTCAGATGGTTGGAAGCAGCTTCAGTGGACCAGCCTCCAACCACCTGSCTGGAAATAAAAAAGGCTTCTGATCCTACAAATAGTGGCCAACCTTGCCCATGCCTTCATGGGAAAATGCTAACATGCTCTGCTGCTGGAACAGTGATGAAAGCACTGGAGATCTCTCCATGATAGCACTCAAACCACTGCAGAAATCATGGTAGAAAATTCTGGTTCTATCTCTGCCATTGTTGGARGTCTTGCCTAMCTTCAAGAGGCAGCTGCTGAGGAAKAGGACAGTGTTAGAGAGATCCCACAATGCTCTGTTCCTCAAGAAACTTCCTATGGTTTATYGATAATCTTGTCTGTTCTTATTTTTTAAAAACTTTGGAGAAATGTGGAGTTAGTAACCCCAGCAAGAGAAGTCACTAGTGCAGATATCATAGCAGAAGAGTAGTGATCAAGCTGCTTTTCCTTCTATCTGCTCAGGTTGGACTCATTTCGACCTTCCACTCACAGCTTATGTTTTCTTACACCCCTGACAAATGCAGCTGTCTAAGGGTTGGGTTTTGTTTTCCACTGCTCCTCCCCCCAACCCACACACTCTCTGTCCCTTTTAAAGAAGGGCTTTACTATCGCTGGACTCTGAATTTATTTCTCTGAGAGGTCTCACACTTCTGACTAGTGCCTTTATGCTGCTCTCTCTGGAGGGGAATGAATTCCACGTAGAGAGCCTGGGCCCAGACTGCAGGAATTTAGCGGGAATGTTATTTGGCCTGACTCCATGAGCCAGCTGCAGCCTGACTAGCTCCTTCCCTCACACCTGATTTGGAACTGGTGCCTTGGTTTTGCTTCTTGGCATGGCAAGAGGAAGGGAATTACTCTTAGCAAGATGCTACTGARCCATGTGCTGTAGGTGTGTGTGTGTGTGACATGACTAAAGCAGAGCAGTTACCAGTTTGGTTTCCTGATAGAGAGCTGGCTGAGAGGATATGGTATTGGGGTAAATAACATAATCTGGCATAAACCTGGCTCCTTCAGAGGAGGTGCGAGTTGAATGCACTCAAGTCATTCTGTGTCCGTCTGGGCATACGTAGTATTTCTAGCCAGATGGAAATGTGACACCGTGAATTTTGCTTGTGCTGGGGGTTTGCATGGGTGCTGTTTGTTGGTGAAAATCCTACCCAAAAGGGAGCTGAAGCCACTGGCTGCAGACAGAGTGGTGCCAGTCTTGCATAGTTTAAGTATTAGGAAGAGTTTGAAGTACCAACTTCAAGTCTGGGGGTGTTTCTCCTCTTAAACCACTGTGAAGCAGGGGATGGGAGGTGTAGAGACAGGCTGGCAGATTCTGTTTATCSGTATCCTCAAGGGATAATTTCCATTTCTGGATGAAGCCTATTGTACTGGTCTCCTTGAAGACTGTCYTTTGTTTTTCTAGGCTGTATGAAGAATTAAAGATGGCAAAAGATGATAACAGCGTACGCATTTTTCAGGGCCTATTGATCTTGGGCAATGTGGTCATTGGGGTAAGTGGAGTGGTGCGATGATGGGTGGGGACTTTCTTTCAGGATAGCACTTCTCAAAATAGCAGTTTCCAGCCGTGAAATCCCTCCTCACATGTGAAGTCCACATATACATTGAACAGTGTAGGAGGAGGGGGAAAGGAGATCTATGCTAGCTGATCAGTTGGGTGGGGAGAGGGTGCTGCAATGACAGCAGAGGATGATCCATAAGACAAACACAAGCTGTGGAGGAACAGCCCTTGCTACTGACCAATATGCTTCCAGCCAAGCCCTCCAGAGAGTGATGTGAAAGATTGTGTGAATTCTTTCTGAAACATCTTCAAGTTCCAGTTCAGGCATAGGCTTGCTGAGTTTTGCCTGCAATTCTTACTTTGAGGCATAAAAAAACCCCAGACTGTAGAGTTGGGSAGTGGAAGGGGAATGGCAGGGTAGTTCTGAGCAGCTCTTGGGAGTAGGCTGGCTGAATGAAAGGAATGAGGTCTCTTCATTCCTTTTTCTTTGCTGTTTCTTTGGGAAAGCTTCATCTAACTCATTTCCCTGACTTGGGCTTCTCAGATGTGCGGTATTGCCCTGACAGCAGAGTGCATCTTCTTTGTGTCCGATCCCCATGGTCTCTACCCTCTGCTGGAAGCTGCAGAAAATGATGACATCTATGCTGCTGCCTGGATTGGCATCTTTGTTGGCTTTGCACTCTTTTCTCTGTCTGTCCTTGGCATCATTGGAGTCATTAAGTCCAACAAGACCTTGCTGCTGGTGGTAAGTGTAGCAGTTTGACCACCCATTGCTGCCAAACTGAAAGATGCTTTCTTAGTTTCCCTGCTCATCTTGGTAATCACCCACTGAGCAAAGACAGGCTTTATTAATGATGAGAGGCCAAAGGGTATTCCTTCTTCTTGACCATGACTGTGTTCTCCCACAACCTGACTCCCATAAGAAYGCAGCATGGGAAGCTCCTCAAGCAGGATGAGCAAATTAATGTTGATAGCCTCAGTGGTGGTTTAAACTGACTTGTTTGACCCTGACATTGCCCTGAAGCAATGCAGAAGCACTTGTGCAGTCAGATGTAGCTGAAATGTGGTTTATGATACTCATTTCACCCCACCCTTTGCTGCCTTTCAGCTGTTATATACCATTCTGTATAGGAGCTGGAAAGTAATGACTTCTGTATAAGGCATTAGTGTGTGTTAGTGTACCAAATAAGGATGCAATTGAGAACATCAGACATTAGCAGGCAGGCAGAGATTTCAAGGGTGGGGACAGAGAGATTTGGATAAGCTATGAACAATGCTAAGATATGAACAGATCTCTGCACAATTTCTTACTCAGTCCTTTAGGTTGACAGTGGTTAAACATAACAGATTTAAGGAAGGGTAGAACTTAATGCTTTAAGGAAGGGTAGAACTGAAAATTCTGGTATCATCTCTCTCTTGAATTAATGTGGAATGGCAGAGTATCTATTTAAACAGAAAAGACTTAGAGATCTGAAATCTTGTGCTAGGGAATTAACCAGCTAACCGCTAATGGAAAAAAAWTCCCCTAACTTGAATTCTGATGTGTTGGCTGAAACCCAAGACTGTGGTAAAGGGGAAAAGCTGGGGTAAAAAGAGCAGAAATTGGGTAAGAGGAAAACAGATGCCTCAAATCTGAGAACATGATGAGACATGAGAGGAGAAATAGAGGCACAAGAACAGCAAACTGGATATGGTGGATATGGAAAAGGCTGAGAGGGTTGTGCTGAGAAGGGAAGAGAAGCAGTGAAAAAGACTATAAGGGGAGCTCTTGAGGAAGTCTGATGACACAAAGTCAGGAGGATCTGAAAAACATACTGAATTATACCCTTCTATTTCTGCAAAGTACAAGCTCTCTTGCTAGGACTGCAAAGTACAAGCTCTCTAGCTAGGACTGAACAGCTCATTGCTGAAAAGGTCTTAGCTGGCAGGTAGAAGTGGAAAGAGTGGAGCAGCGCATATAAATGCCAGGGAGATGCAGCAATGAAAATGGCAAACGTTGTCCTCAGACATATCAAGCAAACRATTTCTCCTAGAGACAGAATGGTATTAATGCCATGAAGTGAGGTTATGATGAAACTGTGTCTGTGAGACGGAGAACAATTYAAGACGTGTACCTTCAGGAAAGAAGACTGCAAACTGAAACATGCTGCAGGAATGTTCAAAGCAATGGAGAAGGATGAGGGGACTAGAATAGCCTGGCTTCCTTTGTCTGGAAAAACGAGCATGTTACCTTTGCATTATGGATGTCTGGCTGTTCTCTGGAAGTAGATGAAGTAGACTACAAAGAACTATAAAGCTTCAAACCACTGGGCCTTCCTTAGAGTGGGGATTTGGATGAGATGACCTGCAGAGTTCCCTCCCAACTTAAATTATGCTGTTTTTATGACTCTGTGAGGCTTTGGAAGTGCCCTGCAGTGAGTAATGAAAGTAAAAAAATAAATTCATTTAAAATAGAGCTAGGTGAATTCAGCAAAGGGCTTATAAGCTTCAATTGGCTTGAACAGGGTGTTGGAAYTGACCTTGGAAAATATAGGACCAGAAGAAACTGCTTAACTTTTTTCCAAGAGCTAACTCTGCTCTCTTTCTCCTGCAGTATATCATTCTGATGCTGATCACTTATGCATTTGAAATGGCTTCTTGCATCACAGCGGCAACTCACCRAGACTTTGTGAGTATTGCTTTTCTCATGTATTCTTGCAATTAATTTAAGAAATATTGCAGTGTTTTGACACTCTGTATTCCCATTAAGTGCAGAAATGACAGATGTGGCACAGTGTAAACTCAAAGGACTACTGCTGCAAAGTCTCTAACTTCATTATTCTGATCAAGGAAATAATTCTGTTATTTTGAACATAACTTCATTATTTATAACACTTAAAAATAGTTCTAACCTTGCTATTTAGTGTGGGTTAGTTGAATCACCAACATAATGTCTAGTTTTTCAGCTACAGAGTGATTAATCTACCATAGATGTGGAAAGCAAATCTTCAGAATTGCTACAGGTATGAAAAAGATTACATGAGTTATTGCAGCTATAGGCAGGGGGCAAATGACCTGTGGTGCTTTAGTTCCAAGCAATATATCAAATGCAAGCCATAGCTTCTGCACGTCTCCTCTGGTCTGACATCTGGTAGGACCTGCTTCATGTTCAAGATCTACATCTTTGCTCCTCAAATCATCCTCTTTATCTTCCTATGTATAAAACTGTAAAACTAGGTGGGTGGAGTCCAAAGCAGCATTCCTATTCTCTACCAGGACGCTGAAACAAACCAACCAAATCACCCCGCCCCAAATAACTTTATATTTGCTTTACCCAGCAACCTATTTATATAATTCCTGCATTCTTTTCTGTTTATCTTGTAGCTCACTCCAAATCTCTTCCTCAAGCAAATGCTGGAGAGGTATCAGAAGCTAGAGACAGACAATAACAATGACAAATGGATGAGTGAAGGGGTCACAAAAACATGGGATAATCTCATGCTTCAGGTAATAATAACACTGAAACTCTCACTAATTACTGAATGTTCTGCAGCTCTGGAATTTCAAGTGCTTCTTGGGACCACTCGGTAGTAAAGAGGACGGCATCTGCCTTTAACCTCAAAATCCTGTCAGACTCCCCATTTTGCTCATTTATCAAATGACAGCCTGTCAAAGGCAGGCACTTCAGAAATCTCTCCCATAAATCTGTGGTTAATGCCTAACTAGCCATTGGCAGGATCCAGTCTCGCACAGTGCTACAACCTTGACCCGTAAAGACCATTCCCTTCTCTCCCCCTGGGATAGAATCACTGTTGTGGTGTGCATGGCCCATCTGACTGGCAGAAGTATGCATCTGCTTTCCGGAGTTCGTACAGTGATGCTGACTACCCTTGGCCACATCAGTGCTGCGTTATGGATGCCCGAGGGTCTCCCGTGAACCTGGATGGCTGCAAGCTTGGAGTGCCTGGCTACTATAACAGTAACGTAAGAACTGTTCCATTTTATCCAATTATGCATGAGGTCCATAGTGTCTTTCTGGAATGGGAGGAAACAGGGAATAGCATTCCTCCTCCAGTGTAAACTACTCATGTTCAAAAGCTTTAAAGCTTTTGCAGCAATGCCTGTAGGGTCCCAGCTATGTTGTTGAATCCAGGATAGACTGTGATAAAAGCTTTCCTGATGGAGAGAGCATAAAGGAAGAAAATCCTTCCAGTGCCACCAATAAAAAGTAGCACCCCTGATGTCAGGTGGTCATGAGCACCTGACAGTGCTCATGCATGAATGTGCATGAAGTAGCACCCCTGCCATGTCAAGTGGACATGAGCTAATTCAAACTTGGCCCAAAGATAATTGCATACAGTATGTGTGAACTAGTCAGCAGTTTTCCTCTGTAAGGTAGCTATCACAACTAATGAAGAGCTGATGTGAGGGGAGGAAGAAGTGGCTATCTTGCTGTGCTCCAGCAACCAAATAGTGGGACAGTTCTGAAAAGCAAAAGTAGTTTCCTGTGGTGGATAATGTTACTGAACACTTCACTAGCTGAGCTTTTCAGTAGACCAGTTTCTCCTACTCAGACAGACTGCTATGTCATAAGCATGAATGTCTGCACTAACAAGCATCTCTGGAAGGCATTAAGATTCCAAATTTGCATGCCTTCTTGTTTCTGGACATCAACCCTGTGTTGGCTATGTCTGTTTATATAAACAAATCTAGCGAGGAGATGGGCACTAGAGTGTCTTTGAAGTATCTGAGCTGGGGTCCTTCATATTTGTAGCTAGAAGCAGGTAGGCTCTCTGCAAGCTATTAATAAGCAGTGAAGCTCTGGCTCAGCTTCTTGAGACCCCTTGAGCTACCCAAATTGCAATCGTAGCGGAGTATGTCACCTCACTTCATCTCAGAGATGGATGAGCTTGTAGCCTAGTGGTACAAGTTCAAAGCTAATGTTGACTTATTCATTGTTGTCTCACAGGGCTGTTATGATGCTATTTCTGGGCCAATGAACAGGCAAGCCTGGGGTGTTGCTTGGTTTGGTTTTGCCATCCTTTGCTGGACTGTGAGTACTTAATTTTTGATTTTGTTTGCTTTTCTCCTTCATTGCTATTCCCCACCAGGAGGATGGAGTGGCTGTCAGGATTGATGCATTTAAAAATCTGTAGAATACAGTAATTCATTTGTCTCCAATCTGCTTGTGGCCTGTTCCAGTAACAGGGACACATTTAGAAGCTCCCCTCCATTCTGGCTTCCACACATGAAGAGCTAGATGGCCTTTCAGCATGCTGTGGCCTGCTGTAGTCTCAGCAATACAGTACAGCAAACATAGATTGCAAGTATTTGTTTGTGAAGGATATTGGATCATCCAAACTGGAGATGGCAGATAAATCAGTATCTAGTTTGARGACTGCACGAGTGTTTCAAGTACTCAGGGTTCAGCAGTGTCATAACAGATAATCCCCAGCAAGCTGAGCAATCAAGTCAAATAGTTACATTTGTATAGGTCTTCTTGCTTCACTGCGAAGCTGCTGTGCAGATAAAAAGCTTTAAGCTTCTTGTGCCTCTATGGACTTTGCTTAGCAAGAATTTCTATTGTTCTCTCCTACCAATGGGTTTGATGGGAGAGGCTGGGGAGTAAAGAAAGTTAACAGTCTTGTCTTTTCAGTTTTGGGTTCTCCTCGGTACAATGTTCTACTGGAGCAGAATTGAATACTGAAGGTCTGGTGTCCTCAACATTGTCCTGAAGCACTGAATGAAACTGCTTTTGTTCATCTCCTGCTCCACTCTCCTTGTGCCACTGAGAATTTGAAGTTTTCCTACTACCTCTCCCATACTATTTTTGCCCCTCCAAAAACTTGACATATTGAGGTGATGCCTCCCTTCTTTGCCTCTTGTTCTGCAGCCTTTATGCCTCATGGCTGAGACACAATCCTTTTATTGTGCAAGAAATCCTTGGAGCATAACATAAGAGATGATCTGATTTGTTCTATGATGACATTAGAAAGGAAAATGTCCAGTTCCTGTATACGTGCTCCAGAAAAGTATCTCTCTAAAACTAGGTTGGATGTAAAACATGATGCTAAAGGTTCTGGCATGGGCTGTGTGAGCAAAACGGTAACCTTCTGTGACCAACAAAGATGGATGCTGCAAGGGAGAAGACTGCAGAACTATCTGATACATTTTACCAATCTACTTCTGTTCCTAGTCTCTGTTACACCTTGCCTTAGAATAATGCAGATTCTCTAAGAGTTTAAGTGCATCAGTAGTGAASAAATATCACAGATAAAAAGTCTGTTGCTAGTCAAGCCCAATAAAAGGCTAGCTCATTCCTCTGCAATATGCTGCCTATATTCAAGCCTACCTCTTGTCACTGATGAAACTACTGTATGCACTCCTACCTTCAGGAGTGCCAGTCCATGAAATGCTCTGTTCGCTAAGAATGACCCTTTCAAAAAGCTGTATGTACTTTGTACAAAATTTCATACCACCAATCATAACATGTACAGAATACAAGGGTGCTGTGCTATATGTGCCTTTGCAAAACTGGCTGTCATATCTCTAGATTACCATGCTTTCTGCCTCAGTTAACTGCATGCATATGGTCATGTTCCCTGTGTACTCACCTGCCACATCCCCAGATCAAGTGAGAGAAATTGCAAATAATGACAATAAGTAACTCCTGTGAAAAATGCAGGCAAGAAACTGAGTGAAACAAATCTGGTTCTTGCAGCAAGAGCTAACAATTCTTACTCAGTTTAACAGAAGTTGTTTATTTCAGCTCAGACTGATTTGGTATTGTTTCTAATGAATGCTTCAGCAGTTGCATGTGTTGTGTGAAATATGCTCCTGAATATAATGTTTTAAGGTGAAACCTCTTCTTAATGTGTACTGGGCCAGGTCATGAGAGCTTACCAGCTGCCTTGAGTCTTCATTTTTGTATATTGTTCAAAATACCAATTAAAAAGAGAAATTTCCTTCTTGTTAAGGATCCTATGTTCAGGAAGGGGAAATGACAAATTTCTGTATCTRGAACATCCTGGGCAGTGCAAATACAGGCTTTAAACGCCTATAACTCCTTCTGAAGATCTGAGTGCCTCAAACTCTGACATAGAGTGCAACAAAAAGCTTGTAGCTGAACAGTCCTTTTCTAGTGTAATGGGGGAGAAAAATAGGCAGAGCTAGGAAGGTAGATAATTTGAAGAAGAAATAGGTCCCTGTAACACAAAGGGGTAGATTTGTGTGTGTGTGTGTCTTCCAAAAGAAAAATCCCCTTGGATCAGCCACTCCAGAAAGGGAGAACCTGTGGAAGGCTCACTGATTTAATGGGGTGGTGACTTTAAGAGCCTTGACACCAAGGAATAAGGACTTTCTTTTAAGTCTTAAGCATTTCTTTTGTGAGACAGACCATGGGGACAGTGTATATTAGTGATCTGGGTTTGTGGGTTTTAGCTGTTTTTTTTTATTATTATTATTATTTTTTGCATATATTGCTGAAAACTCTAAATAAGACCTGCATCTAAAGAAATCTAAAGAGAATCAGAGCTTTTCTAAGCAAGTTAGCAATAGCAAAGATTTGGTTTGATGTTTCTTGTTGTGAATTGCAAAACCCTAGCAGAGCGGACAGAAGCAAGGGAGCAGGRACAGTGTCAATGTACACAGCCTCTACCCTTATTTGATCAAATGCCTCCAATTTCTTCCAAGTAATTGCATGCAGCCTAGGTGGATAGTTACACATCTGCATGAAGATCTCTTGCTTGAGGGATTTCTGAAACTCAAAGCTCTGCAAATGGATTGGAAATGATTGGATGTGGGACCTTCTAAGGATTAGCAAGGCCCTCTGCATATGGCATGGCTGGAGAAATGGCTTGTAGGATGAAGACTTTAGGGCCACTCAACCAGATAACCTCAAAATCTTATTTTCTTCCTCTAGACTTTTGCTTCAGACCCTATGGTCTCATTCTTACTTCCTCCTATCTCTAAATGTGGCATTATTATGGAGCTGCTCTCAATATAAAGAACATACTCCAGGGTTTTGTAGGCAAAGAAGAACCGAGACTAGTTTAAATAGACTGTTGTGGTATTATCTTTGTCAGCCCATGGCAAATGATCCTGTTGACCTATGGCAAAAGTAGCAGTTTAAGCCAATTAAGTTTGGATTCATCAAATTTGCTTTCTGCTTCTTGAGTATTTAGCTCACTTGGCATATTATAATTTTTGTTTTATGAAAATAAAAGCTGTGATGAACAARTGATCTGAGCAATGATGGATCTTTGCAGAAATGCCAAGCAAGCCACAATGCAACCAGAAACACCCAGCTTTATCCACCTGAGCTAAGGAGGGAAAAGGAGACCTGGCTTATGGCAGAATGATGTTAAACAGGCTTGTAAAAAATCCTGCCCAGCTTTTTCTGGTTTTTCAACTTTTGAAGGTTGATTCCAATCTCTGCAAGTCCCCTACCTAGGATTCCAGTGGAGGGTGAGGAAAGAATGGAGTCAGTGACAGGAATGATGGGGAACTGGTTCATGTGTTAGCTGAGGCTTGTAAAGAAATCCTGCTCATTCTCAGCTATTTGGATCACTGCCTGAGGGTACGGATGTATGCACTGTTTGGAGCTGGCAATCTGCATAGGATGAAAACTGCCAGACTAAGACAAGACAAAGAAAAAAAAGATTAAAACTGCTGAACTAAGACAAGATGAAGAAAAAAAAAGATGAAAACTGACAGACTAAGACAAGATGAAGAAAAAATTCTCCAAGTGGGAGTTATGTGCTTTGTTTGCAGACTTACTATTGTATTTCTTTTTTGTAGGTGTGACTCTTCACAGTTCTCTCCTGGCAAAAAAAAAAAACATGTTTCAATTCTCCCATGGAGTTACCAGCTGTAATTTTAGAATATTAATTTATTGCAATATCCACAGCTCTGAGAAATCAGACACATCTTATCGAGAGGCATCCTTTGTTTATACTTGACAGAGCAGTTTGACTTATAAGTCAATAAGAATCCCAAATCCTTGCTGTTCCCCTCCCATATATGCAGAAACATAACCCCATGCCTTTCAAAGTCTTGAATATTTGGAGTTGGCAGCACTGAAATGATTATTTCTTTGGGCCATGGGGTAATGCGGGCCTGCCTTTGTGTATGTCATGCCTTGCATTCATTTCTCCTACAGGCTTCTCTGCCTTTTCCTCTTTTATCATTCCCTTTGTGCTGCTTATTCTTCTTTTGCATGAGATCTCTTTGCACAGACTCTCTTTCACACTCCCTATTTATCCTTACCTTGTCATTTCACATACAGCACATGATGCCCTGCCACTATGTGATGTGCTTGCATCTGGCTACCCCCCCCCTTACTGCATAAACTAGTGACACAGTGTCAGTGGTCTACTATAGCCTCTGACCCCGAAGATTTATCTCCCATCCTGCTCACTGTCCTGGCATCTTATTATTTCATATTCCTTGCAGCAGAGACTTGTGCCAAAACAAGTTTATTGGGACTAAGTATGACCTAAAGCTAACTCGTAAATGAAGCCTCTTTCTCCCACCCCTTGGCAGCCCTGCAACTGGAGAAAGCCTCTGCAACGTGTGGTATGCTACTGTGTGAGGTGTTGAGGATGACTGCTGAGGGTCAACAGGACCCCTTCCTCAACAGGGAGAAAAGGTGAAGGCTTTTCTGATTATATTAGCTTGCACATGAAGTAAAATTCCAGAGTGGGCAAGGTCACCTGTGGYTTTGCACATTCACTAGTTGAGATAAACTCTGCATGCAGCTAAGTGATGAACAGTGATCTGTTCTGTCTCCTCAGGGCTGTTACTGACTGTGAGTGAATGCAGGACTGAAAACTTCCCATCTCTCTGTTCTCACTAGACAACACTCACCTTTAGCAGGGTATTGTGGCTAGCACAGACACTGAGAAGGGTAAATCCACTTCATATAATCCCTGCAGCATATTTGACGCTTCTGTGAGTTAGCCCAGTCTTTTCACATCTCTTTTCTGCCTTCACTCTCCAACACATGGTGTTTAAAACAAATTGTCTCATGACACAAAAGAAGGTGAGTAAAGCAGTTTGTGAGCACCTACTTTTGATGATCTAAACTTCTTCCTTACTGTTATGATGGAGGAAGGAAAGAATGTAGCTGATACTTTTCAGACTGTTTCAACTTTGTCTTATGGCTTGCAGRTTTTTTTGTTTTTCCTCTTCAGATTTTACTTATCTGTAATATTCCTCTGTTTAATAATAATCACATGTATTACTCTTTTTTCTCCAGCTCTGGTTGTTCTCATGTTTCCAATCATTGTGATTCATTCTTAAGCAACTACTAAGCTTTCTTTGAAGTCATTTCCTCTCACTGAATTCAAATATTTCCAGGTCTTTCAGATAAAGCATTTCAGTGAGAGAGAGATATGCACTCCATGCAGCAGATGTGCTATGGGAGAAAACAGGTCCATTTTAAAGATGAGTCTGGACCTAAAGTTCAGGATGGCATTCCTATGAGTTTTCCACATATGCAAAACCCAGCTCCTCTCACGCTGCCATTTGCCAGTAAGACATGAGAAAATAGCTACCCATTTTTATCAGGGAATGAATCTTGTTTTAACACTCTTGCTCTATCTAACTTTTGGGATGTTCAGGACCTGGCCAGATCTGAGTTTTGCAGCTCCTGTTTCCTTTTTGATCCTTAACTATGAAACTGTTCAACCCTTTACTGTTGTGGAGACAAAACATATTCTTTGAAGAGTTTTTCCTGCTCAGGCAAAAAATGAATTCAGAGACCTCACTCATTTCTCCATCTTAGCCACTATGGTCTTGCTCTTGTTTTTGTTGTTGTCTTGTTGTGGCCTAAGTCTCCCACACTGGGCTAAATTTCTTCCCTGCATTGCCTGCCTCTCCTTTGCTGCCCATCTACCTTTAGTTCCCTCCAGCTGGGTACCTGCTGGATATGTCCTGTTGTCCACCATTGCCTGGACTCCTGTGTTGCAAGAAGGATGCACGAGACACTGGTATCAGGCTCTCTTTGGTGCTGGGCTAGCTTGTTTCCTAGTAAACAGTCAGTCTGGGAATTTGCTTAATCTTGCTGACTGGCTGACTTAGCTGGAAGTATCTAGGATGCTATAATTGGTGTTTCCAATATAACCCATGCAGATATTCAGCCTGAGTCAGACTTTCAACCCATTTTGATGTTAAAATAGAGACTTGGCTGAAATTGTGTTCAAGTACTTCTATGTATTTAAACACACCAGTCTGGGGCACAATTCTCACTGGAGGACATATAAGTCTTTAGTGCACCGTCTGCTTAAATTCCTTAATCATAGGAATACTGGAGGCAGTTTGGGATTCTCCTCTTGCGTTATGGTCAAGTCAYTATTAGACTCTGTGGCAAAAGAGTACAAAAATACTGTTTCTTGTACAGCATTCATAATTGGCTAGGGCTAGGAACAATTACAGAGTTAAACAGACATGCTTTTCTGTCCTACTTTGTGTGCCAGCTGCCAAGGGTAAGCAGGAAGCACAACCCAGGCATTTTCCTAAAAGGAAATTGAAATCATGAAGGAGGTAGGAAAGGGAGTCMAGTGGTGGGCTCAGCTGTTGAAAAAATGAAAAATGTATTTCTTCTAATGTAATGATTCTTCTGCTGTTTGGGAGGAACTGCAGGTTGGACTGCAGATATGCCCGCTGAGGTTACAACCACAAGAACCTTCAGCTTTTTTCTTCGGTGTGCAGTAAGGGACAGCTACTAATAATGTTCACTTCCATACTAAGTTTAGAGACTGAAATGAAGAGGAACTGCAATAACACAGAGAACTAGGAAATTTAATTCACAGTTTTGTTAAGTTCTTCCTTAGCCTTTGCAAATCAACAGAAGTGCATACACAATGCACCGAAGGATTTGTAGAAACTTCTCTTGCTCCAGTTTGACTTTCCCTCTACAAGTGTTATGATCCCAAAACATTTCTATCCTCTACTCTCTGTTGCTCTACATTATTTCAGACAAGGCAGAATTCTGCAGGAGCTGTGCTAAGAAGGATAATGTGGTTCTGCATTACTGAAAATTCAGTCTGGCAGAACTAGAAATGGTAAGAAGAAAGATGAATTTCAGCCTTGGAAACTTCAAAGCACTTCCAATAATGGTAATTCTACAAAAGCCTTCATGCCCTCCCTTCATTTTCAGAGTTGCTGAGCAGCAGCAGCTTGCATTAGCCTCAATAAAAAAAAAACATGTGCTGAACCCCCACAACTAAAACCTGTATAAGACCAGCTCAGTTTCCTGGCCACTCACATGAGAATATAAGGGCTAAAACTTCATGTCAGAGGAAGATAGATGCATTTGTTCAGTGTGTTCATAAACCAGATCTAGAAGAAAGTAGATGTTTCAAAATATCACTAGGGCACAGGTCTGTTTCTATAAAAACTCCAGTTTAATCTCATGGTTGAGACCTGGCAAAACATCTTTTTTTATGGGTGTTGTTTTTTTTAAGCAATAAGGCACAAAGGCAGTCAAGTCCATACAGAAAAACAAAGCTTAACAAAAATACAATCCATCAGGGATAGCAGGAGAAATAATCAATATCGAGGATGGGTATGCAAGGGACAATCCTTTTGACAGCGTCTGATTTCCAACTCTACCCTTGATGTGGCAAGAAACGAGTATTTTGAAGGAGACTTGTGCCTCTAAGAATAAAATCCAAGGCTTCGGCTGTTGCATGGAGCCCTCCAGAAGCACTTGCCTCCTGCTTTCCTTCTTTTCCAGTCCTGTGAAAGTCCTACTCCAGCTCGAACTGAACGCAATGGCAAGCTTTCCGTTCCATGCTTAGAGCAGGATCAGCAAACCATTACATTGATTGGTAGCAGGGAAAAGCTAAACAGAACTGGGATCAGCTGCATGTTTTCCCCAGTCCCTAGTGTTTTTTTTTTTTTTTTTTTTTTTTTTTTTTCTAGAGATTGAATCAAAAGGGACAACTGCAAAATCTGGGCATGCCCAGAAGAGAATATGTGCTCCAGTAGATTGTTTGCTTTTTCAAGGACTGAGAGAGAAGCTGGTGGTGGGAAGCTAAGCTAAGCTAAGCCTTGCACTCTGGTCTCCCCTGATCCCACCTCTCCTCTCCCAGGACACAGTCCTGCTTAGGAAGGCAGCTTCAGGGTCTCTGCCCACTACAGATTAGCCAGAACTAATTAGCTTCTCCTCTGTGGGCAAAAAGCCATTTCATATCTCACCTTCGGTGCTAGGAAATTTGCAACAGAAACAGTTCTATACATCTGCCCAAGTTTCACAAATGTGTAGGATTCTATTTAGACAACTCCTTAATTTTAATTACATTTCCTTTTTAATATATTTATATATAATGTTCTTTTATATATATATGTATACATATACATATATATATATACATAAAAAATATATAAATTTAGCACATTATTCACCACTACAGGCATTTCAGAATTCATAAAGAAAGAAAATAGATTGATTGCACCTTTTGGGCTCTGGATGAGGGAATCTCTAATGCAAACTTAAGATCCTCTGAAGCCCTAAAGGTGAAAAGAGAAGTGCTTCACTCTTTATTAAAGGATAGGATGGGATGGGTGGCCCAGAGGAATGTGGTTTATAAGGTAAAATACAACCCTCATTTCTGCTCACCCTCTCTCCAACAAGGCAGCTCCCACAAGAGCTAACATCTACTCATGTCATTCCTTTCCAGCTGGTGTTTCCTATCTTTGCCAGCCCAACCATTTCACACTGAGCAACGCTCCTGCACTTAGCAGAAGCTGCACAAAACCCCCTTTAACATGGGTAGAAGCGAAATCAGCCACTTTTCTCACATTGCTAGAACTGTTAGCTACTAAATCATGACTGAGGTGATCTGCAAACTCACAAAGAAGGCCTTTACACTCTTCATAGTCTCAGGAGAGCTGAATGTACTCCAGGATCTATGGAGTGACCCTTGCAGATTCTGCAGAGGTCTGCAAATGATGTGCCATTCTAATTAGGAAGATCCTTTCCATAATGGCAAGAATAACCAGCTCAGCTCTCCCTTAAACAAAACTTCAAATTCTGGGCCAGACTCCCTCTCCTAAATCTGTTCTATCCTCCTCAATACTTCCCAGAAAAAACAAACAAACCCAAGAACAAGCAACAGAAAAAATAAAACCTTTCTCAGAACCTCCAATTTTGAGGGGTTTTGCTGGAGGGCAGGAGTTTGGTACCCACTGTGTACAACTCCAAAACCCTTAGCTTCACAAAAGCTTCCAGTCTCTGGTTCAGTCTGCTAGTGCAGGGTGGTAGACATCAACGTAAGGGCTCTAAAGTGAACGTGACATCAGGTCTGACCTTGAAGCTGACCTCAGTCAGAAAAATGGCTTAACAAAGTGAGGTCTCAGGAAGCTGCAACCACAAATCACCACCACTGAATGGGAGATGGCTTCTGTTTTCTGGCTTTGCCCAGCTGTATTAGGCTGTGGTCCTTGAAGCCAACAGCAGCTATCAATGTCAACAGGAACCCACAATCAACTGAGCATTACAAACTCTACCAAAGTTTGGGTCTGGAGTTGGGCATGGTGACATTTACGCAACAAAATTAGMAAATACTGCCAGTTCTGCAGGACTTAGGGCTTTACCTCAGCTCTCTTGATACAAGTTCAGTCATGACCATAAGCTATAGTGATGTGCATCTGTTAAGTCCACTTGGCTAGGCTCTTGGAATTTTGGTACATCAGCTGAAGGGTGGAGCTGGAACTCTAAATAGAGATGGTATCAAGCTACAAAATTCAGATCACTTTTCAGAAGCTCTGGTTAATTAAAATCCAGGACCTGAATACAAGCTCAAATTCTGAAGAATCTTCAAAAACTACAGTCTGGATCCAGATTTATTTTAGGCCAATCTTTAGTATTAAGTAAAATTTTCTAATGATTTTCTTCTTGCAAATTTCACCATTTACAGCAACAGTGTTATTACTTAATGAAACACCGTTAAGAATTAAGACAGAATATGTATATACAAATTGCCAGGACCTCATTTCTTGCTCATAGATCAGCTTATATGAGAAAAAGGAGGGGGAAAAGGGATGTTTTTAAGGTGCTAAGGTTTCACACTTTTTTTTTTTTTTTTTTTTTTTTTTAATGCGTTACTTTCTGAGACTGACTGGCTCTGTTACAGATGCCTTCACAGTCAGAACTTCCAGTAGGGGAGTATGAAGGGAGAACATAAATCCCTGCCCAAAGCAAACCATTTCATTGACACCAAAAAATTTAGGCATCCTTTCCTCTACCATTACATTCTGTAAAGCCTTACCATAGTACCTGTACCACATCTTCCCAAGTAATTTGCCATCAGCTGTCCTGTGGTTGTTAAAAACTTTCCCATGAGGCAATAAAAAAAGTGCCATGAGAGGCAGCACACAGCTTTACTAACTATGAGGAACATAGCAATGGACATAAAACATGGACTAGCAATCACTTTGTTACAATGGGAGGCTGCTCTGGGAGCAGGATAATACAACTGTCATAAAGCTGCATATTCTGGACCCACCCTTCTCTGCTTGCCCCAGTAAAGCACTTGTTAGCACCTGTGGGAGAACATGAACCCATACAAGAACTCTAGGTTATTTTCAGAATTAATATTCTCCCTGAATAAAACATGGAAACTTAGTTCTCCACTCTGTTCCCTCTTATATTGCATTATACACAAGTGCAGAATACAATGGGGAGGATCAAATATGCAACTAGTGACAGGAACAAAGCCCACTGTTTTTTCACTCCCTTTGGATAAGGCAAGAGAATATGCTGCTAAAGATATATTCCTTGCATATGTGAGCACAGAACTTCTCAGAAGTACTCTGGCATCTCTATCCTTGAGAAATCAAAGAGAGTGAAGAGAGAGCACCATCAAGAATCTGGGCTCTCCAGCCTCAATGAYTCTAATTAAGTGACAATTTTAATACAGACCAAGAGCTCATGAGCTTAGTTTACCAAGAATTTGAAAATGCCAGCACTGCAGCAGCCTTTACCACACAWAGATCTAAATATGCAGCCTTTGGGAACTTTTGACTGACATCCACTGTGGTGGCTGTAGCACTTTCTACCAGCTGCTCAGTTACTGTTTAAGCTATAGCCTATAATATCCATCAGAAGGCCTACAAACTGAAAGATCTCCATGAATGATGCCCCCTGTAGGCATCGTTACAGGGACAATCTTAATGCTGGCAGAAACACCTGTGTTCCCGTCTCCTTCATAGTCACTAGTGACATTTAAATTGCAGAGATAGCATGGGCTGTATCTGACTTCGCAATCACCCACAGTCACRTACTGGGCAAAAGATGAGCCTGCAGCTAACTTAAGAGTTAGAGGCTTTATAGTGGAAGCTTTAATTCTATTCCCATGGCAACTGTTGCTTGTATGAACGTGTATTTTCCTATAATGATAACAGCCGTTCAGGAGACAGTTTAATTCACTTCAAATCTCCCTCTCAGGATATTATTCAGGGTCTGTTCTGTGGTCCCACAAATCATCCYCTTTACCATACTTCTGATCAATTTGAAAGCAATGAGGGGTAGGGAGGTAAAAGCCAGCCATGCTCTCAAAAGAAACTGTAAAATCACAAGGAGAAGACATTTAAAGGAGGAAGAAATACCTGGGGACATGCCACAGAGTGGCAATGAAAGACCAAGGGTCACAGACATGGCAGCCAGAGTGCAAGAAGGCAGTAGCTCAAGGACATGCAGATCAGAAGATTCTCTTACTTTGCTCATGGCAGTGTGGAACACAGCTGGAGATAGTTGCAGAGGTGTCAACTGGTTTTAAGCAATGATGAAAATATTTGATACTGGCCTTTGTTATGACCATATCTTCACTTTTGCTGAAACCAGACTGAGTATCCTCTATCACTAGGCAGCCAGCTGCAAACCTCCCTCACACTCAAATCTTGCCTGCCAAAAGAAGGTGTGGCTGAGCACAATAAAATTTATGAGCAAGATTTGGAAGATTAAAAAAAAACAATTGGGCTTTTCCTGTCAGGCTACTTTTATTCCAGCCCTCACACATGCTGGAAAGAGCACATCTTTGATGCAACAAAAGAGCTGGAGTCAGCACCTTCAGATCGTATGTTTGCCACTAGAATAGCCTTGGGTAACTTGCACTGTGTGTGACTTGGTCACACCTGCTTCACTTTCTGCTTCAGCTACCACCAATCTCCTACACTGTTTACTTATGCTATCCAAACCAGACTCGCAAGATGGACAGGCATGGTACTTTAATGATGGTTGGGGAAAGAAGGAAGGATGTCCCTAACATCTGGACTCACCTCCTTGGCAGATGTGTGCCCCTGCACCCTGTGCTACAGTGCTTTGGAACACTGTTCCTCCCAGTCCTATTTTCTAATTATTCCAAGATTTATTGTTCCTTTTTCTTTTTTTTCATAGACAAGATGAGACTTTCACAGGGAYTGTTAGACAACATGAATGAGGAAAGACAAATTCCATTGGAACTGGCTGACAAAAAAGCAGAATGTGAGGGTCTAAGAAACAGTGAGAAAGGGAAGGAAAAGGAACACAAAGGCCCTCTATAACAAAATGTTCTGCAGGAGACAGTAAAGGCTTTGGATCCTTCTTGCACAGAATAGTTATAACAACAGCTAGAATGGCAACAAAGTTGGTCTTGGTGTAGACCATCCCATCCACCAGGGACAAGGAGTAAGGGAAGATATTGCTATTCGATCTGCCTTCCACTTCGTCCATCCAGAATCACCGAGCGCCTCTGGGGCTGGTAAAAGCAGCTGGTAGAGGTCTCCAGTCTTTGGCCATTCTTGGGGATGGTCATTTTGTTCCGCAGAGTCACTCCCTCAGGTGTTGTCCGCGATGTCTCAGACAGGTCGCYGCAAATGGGGCTCGAAGAGGTGGTCTGAGTGGGGCTCCTTATGGGTGATAACAACACCCTGGAGTCTGCTGAAGAGGATGGGTGGTCCATAATGGGGAAGGGGGGACTGAAGAGAATCAGACTTTGAGGCCTCCCAGGCCTAGATCTGTAGGAAGGCTTGGAGAACCCTGAAGGCCTCTCCATCTTTGAGGACTGTGGGGTGTCTCCAGCAGACTCACCCTCAGAGGTGCGCTTTCGGCGCAGAACAGGGACGTCCAGGCCAGGGTTGTGATTAGACTGAGATGGTTCCAGTGGAGAGCTGAAGCTGCCATGCCAAGGATTGGCTGAGTCCTTTTGAGCCGGGTCACTGTTTTCTTTCTCTGCTTTGGCTTTCTTCTCTGTCAATGGGCTCTTTGGGGCCTCCAGATGGCCCCATGCTGCTCGGTGAGCCTGCCTGCCAGCCTGCTTGGTGTCTGCTTCCTTATTCTCTGCTGATGAAGCAGCATTCTGAGCCTGCAGTGGCTGGGGGATCTGGGTGTACTGAATCTTGGGTGGTATCACAGGCACAGCTCTAGCCTGGCACATCTTAATCATGAAGGAGGTCCTGACCGCTGACACACTGACAGGGGCAGAGTTCCGACGGCCAGTGGTGGCGTGGGCCACTGCCAGGTAATCCAAGTCTAGATCCACATGGGCATTGAAGTGAGACACCCAGGGAACACCTTTACTCACAGCAGGGCAGGCAGTTGGAAGGGATGGGACAGAATCACTGCATTTTACTTCCTTTTGGCCACACAAAAGGTTCCCAGAGGCAGAGGGCTTGGCAAGGCTCTCAAAGGTGAAGAAATCTGGGGCTGGAAGAAGTGAATCCAAGTTGAGGGATGATGGCCTAGTCCTCCCTTTACGCAGTATGTCTTCACCTTTGTTACTCAGCTGTGATTCAGTGGCAGAGCACAGTCCTTTGGTAACAGATCCTCCTCTCAAAGCAGTGTTCTGAGATGTGGATGACTCCTCCTTTGTGKTTTTTTTCTGTAAAGAACTGTCCGCGGGATTTTGGTATGGGAAAGACAGTTCAGGCTTTGAGCTACAGGGGTTTTCTTTGCTTGTGTCCACTTTCTTTTCCTCTGGCTCTGAAAGAGGGATTCTGGGGAGTCCCTCAATCTTGGCTGGTTCTCCTTCTCTGCTGAGGGAATACCTTGGCCCCTCAGGTTTCAAAGGCTCTTCTGGAGGGCTTGTTTCATCTGCATCCTGTTTAGCTTTGCCCAAACTAGAGGGGGAGACAGATTCTGTTTTGGGCAGCTCACAAGTCCCAGGTAGAATGTCACTGCAAGGTTGATGCTGTTCAGTGACATTTGTGAAAGAGAATGGGATAGTCCACAAACTCATCACTGTGTCTTTACTATCCAAAGAGAGGCTACGACTGAATCGTGGTCTAAGAGAAAGGCCTGTCTCTGTTCTCTGATTATGTGGCTGTAACTCCTGTATCATCTTTTCTTGAATGTCCTTWAAGGTGGGAGAATGGAGAGGGCTTGTGACCCACTGGTGATCCTCCCATGGCTCTACAAGTTCTAAGCTCTGCACATTATCTGTCCAAGCATCCTCTTCATCCTGTTCACCAGCATCATGAGTTCTGCTTACAGCATTGCCCTCCTTCGGCTCCTGGATTCCAGCTCCACTCAGCACCTTGGAGGAGAATGTATTCCTTCCATCAGCAGTCATTTTCTCAGGCTTCTCCTTCTGAGTCTGGGCCCTGGTAATATCATCCTTTTCCTGCTGCAGCTGGCAAGTACTGTCTTTTTCTTTCCTTAGCTCTGAACATGCTCCCTTGGAACACGAAAAGTCTTCTCTTGGGGGAACCTCATTAAATTCTGGTTGACTATGAAGCTTCCAGTCCAGAGGAGGAGTGAGACATTCACTGATACTGTCCTCCATGACTGGACAATGGTTCTTTGGAGTAGTTGTGGCAGTTGGAAGAGTACTCAGTTTAGGTAGGGCTGGAGCACAGCTCTGCTGTGTAGTCACTTCAGATTGACATTTGAGGAGGCCATCTGAATGTTCTGCGCTGGTGGCACCAAATACAGGCACCTGAGATGTGGTCTGTGCTGTTCTGCCTGMAGATTTCTGCTCAGACTGATTTGGACCCTGTCCTTGGCCAGACGAAGAGCTATCTGTCTGTACTGAAGAAGAGGATTCAGAAATTAGGCTTGTCTTTGGGATAGCTGATGRCAAGGGCAAGAGCTCTTCAGGTTCAATGATTTTCAGTTCCTGCTGTATCTCTGGCCACAGCGGTTCTAGCAGGGYGCTAGCAGGGTCCTCTTCAGTCTGAAAAACAGAAGAAATGCCATGACTTGGAAATTCGTAACTTACCAGCAGTCACTCCTCCATTTTCCTGACAGAGCCCTCTTAGAATAGACAGGCTCTTGGACAAGCGCACTTATGGGAAATACACACACATGCACTGCTACCTGCCCAGCTAAGGAAATGTATCTATAAGCAAGTGGGTTTATGGAAGAGAATATYTGAGACACAGTCAGAATGAGGCCTGAAAAGAGCCCTGTACCTATGAAAGTAAGGTGAATGAGTAGCTGGAATGTCCTTAGACTGTTTCTCAGCTCTTCCCATTTAATGCTCCCCTGGCCTTATCAGAGGTTCTGCATTCCCAAATTACTGCTGGCAAATGCAGCATCACACTTCATTGGAATGAATAATCTATTTAAGGATCTACATCAACAAATCTTTAAATAGCTGTCCAGAGATGAGTATCACTGTAAGAAACTTGGTGAAAAGCCTCAGCTAGACATACAGAGGAGGCCAAAAAAATGTTGAAGTGTGTAGAGAATGGGGGAGAAAAAAATTGCTCAGGCTGTCCAGGATCTGATAAACAGGACAGCAAAAACAGAAGGAGAGTTCAGAGATGACTGGTCAGAATGATCAGACAACTGGAGTCTCACATCTGTAGAGTCTTACAGCTGATAGATTGTACTGGCTGCAATTTTATAGTTACAGGAAGACAGAACCAAGAGGGGACAGTAGGTAGCTGTATAAAAGTAAATCAACACACGGTGATGCAGATAGAAGTGAAACGGATACATGCTCAGGTTTTGATCCTATTTAGCCTAGGTCTGAATTTCTGTGACTAAGGACACACAATTAAACTTCTAAGAGCTTCCTAGTCACTACTGTTAACATTGTCCCCCATATTTTTTTCTCACAGCTGCTTCCTTACCAGATCTTTTAAATGCAACCCTTCCTCTGCCTTAGCCTTCTCCTGCTGGCCACAGCTGACTTCTGAGGAGCCTTCTTTCATCCTGAGCTGCCCTTGCTCTGCCTTGTCTGCAGGGAGCAGCCCCATATGAATCTCTAAGGTTGGCATTGGTTCCAAGCTGGGACTTTGTTCTGGGGATTGTTGGAGGCTGCTGCTGCTTGTGCTGCTGCTTTGCCCACATAATGTCTCCTGATTTTCTGCTGCGGRCTGTGGAGCTTCTAAGGACTCCGGTTTCCTGGCTGCCGCCAACTCCTCAGGATGAGAACCTGGATTAGAAACACGAATGAACTATTTAACTACTTGAGACAAAGAGCATGTACCTAACAGTAGTCCCTGACAGAAAGGAAGCTGTGCTGGTTCAACCTGACAKGAACAAAGCTAGACAGCTTTGGCATCCCTCTAGGCATAACAGGACATCGATATGGGAACACCCACCTTCCCACCCTCATTATCACGGCAAACACCAACCTAGTCAGCCACTGTCAACACCCACTCCTGGCTCAGACTCCAACCCACCCTATGGCTCCTACCATATAAGCAAGCCTCTGTGCCACTGGGGCTGAGCTGCATTGCAGCTCCATGGCTGTGGTTAGCCCAGTAGGGACTGCAGGTACATCTCCCTAACTAGCTTTTACCTTTGGATGCTGCTGCTGCCAGGGCAGGTCCAGGCTGTTTCTCCTTCCTCTCTGGGACCTGGTCTGTCCTTGTGTGGCTCCCTGTTTCCAAGACAGTGAGAGTTGGGCTCTCGGGCATCAGAGAAGACAGTTCCTCTAGACTGGAGAGTGAAGGCTTGTCCTTGGCAGGTGCACGGCAGGGGGTGCTGTTGGTGCTGATGACTGCAGATACCCTGAGYGGGACAGAGACAGCAAAGGGCTCTGAGATGTTCAGGGCTTTCCTCTGGTGACGAGGGGAGGCTTCCAAAGGAAAGAGGCTGCTTGGAAAGCCTGACTTGGCAGCTGTTTCTGAGGTGTAGAACATGCGACCACTTTTGGGGGAAGTCTGCTCATTTTCAGCATCCTCTGCTGCCCGGAAGACCTTCAGCTGCTCAGGAGGTGACTTTGTCTGTGGTGCCCAGGGAGCACCTTTCTCCCCACTCAGCTCAGAGCTTCCTTTGGCCCCCATGGCAGATCCTTCCTGCTCCCACTCATTCTCCTTGCTGAGGTCGTAYGAGCTGCCTGTGCCTCCTGTCCGTATTTTCATCACTGGGACAAAAAAACCTCCAGTAGTCACTGTCCTTTTGAATCTGCTTTTCTCATCCTCCCCTAGAGCAGGGAAGATACAAGGGTGTCAACAGAAAGCGAAACATTAGCAGTAGCCTTTTCCCATGAGGAGCCTTCCTCAGTCCCTCTAGCRATGGGGCCTGGCCAGGTAAACACCTGTAGTTCCTCAGAGGGACAGGAACAGTAGGCACTGAATGTCTTTAGGCTCCAGCTATGGATCCCTTTTTAAACTCAGCAAATAGGACTGGATAGGATGCCCTCCAGTGGAAATTATCTTTGAATTTCACTAGTGGCCATTCTGAAACAAACCCAACCAACTCTAGTGCTGGTGTGCATTGCCCACTAAGATCACAGCCCTGGGCTTTGGTGGCTTATTTCATGCCTTTTTCACTGCTTTATACCTTTTTTCATTATAAATGGGAACTTTGTGCCCACTCAAATAATCAAAAACTGAATCAAAACAATCCTACTGCTAATAAAGATGCAGCCAGGCACAGTGATAATTTTCAGATATATATACCAACATAAAAGTATACAGACAAGGGTTAAAAGTGCATGCACACTAAGGTGGAGGCATGTTTCAGGAGACATGCCATAAACACACAAGATTAGACAAYGCACTGAGGTAAGCAAAAAACAGACCCACAGCATACATGGAGAAACAGGACAGAGCAGCCCAGCCCTTCACTCTTACAGTACAGATGATGTATCTCACCTTCCACTGGCAGGGAACACAGTGAGTCCATGCTCTTAGCAGGYCGAATAGTTGCTTTTTCTGTGAAAAATGAGTTTTAGAAATGGGCTTCAGATTCTGTAGCTTTGCAGGTTTCAGCCCATAAAGAACAAAGGCTACATATAAACAGACATGCTAGACAGGCATCAAAGTTACTTTCTGTTTTCAAGCAGGCTCCCTCTGTATCCACACCATGCATCTTACTGCCCACAACACTTGTCCACACAGCTGGGGATCAGCTAGTGCTAACAACAGCTTTGCACCTGCCAGACACGTGCAGAACTATACTTAACCCAGTCAGCCAGCACTCTCTACCATGAAATACAAACATCTCCAAAGCTATTATGCTCCATTCCTTCCCTTATCACATCAGGCCATTGGTTCTGAGGACTTTTTCACTAAACTGACATTAATGCTTTCTCACCTGTCATTCCTTACAGCAAATATTATGTTATTTTTACATTGCACTCCTAGATTGTCCCACTGGCATGAGCATACTCTGCCTCAAGCAAGCATTCTGCAAAATTTATGAGGGAAGGCAATAAGGAACCTATTTTTCTGGTCATCCTCACTGGACTTATAYGTCCAGAAATAAGTTGTCATTTGTCACTAGATTTGTCTCAGGTCTGTTCCTGRGAGATTTTGGAAGGACGTAACTGTTATCACTCTGAAAAGCAGAGATAGGGGGAAGGTAGCTGGCAAGAAAGATAAGTTAGTCRCTGGCTGCCCAAAAAAGATCAGTGGAGCTCTGGAAAATGTCCAGGAGCAAAGTTTGCTATTTACAATGCTGCATAAAGTAGGTAAGGCAGAAAGTGATTTGTTTATCTAATTAAGGGCTCAGGGCCTGACATTCACATGAGTACAGGAGAAACTCCAGCTACTTTTTGCAKTTAGCTGGAATCCTGGCTACCTTTTACGTTCATATGGCATGATGTCTTGAGCACTGGCTCAGTATTCCCAGAGTAACAGAATTCAAGCTGCGAAACTCAAGTTTTATGCAACTTACAGACTTGCACGCATGGATACAAATTATGCTAAGGCACATTCTGGGTTTCAAATAGAAGGGTGATCTGTTTCCTTACATTAGGCTGTAAACAGAGAGTACAAAAAAACACAACACTAAAGCCAAGCTACTCAAAAGCCCTGCTTCAGTGCCTAAATCTCTGCAGAGTTCTGGATTTTTGTGTCTTGCTGTTGAAAATGTACAGCCTCTGTCACTTAGTACTGTGCCTGGAACAAAGCATACCCCTGCCATCACTGGGCTGCAAACACTACTGGACATCCTTGGGTTAGCACTATTTTGGGGCACAATATTCCTTATGAATTTGAGAAGTTGGTCCCCTGATCAAAATARGATGGAAAGCTATTCCAGCACCTGCATGGACACACTATATGATGCTGTCTGCATGTCCAAAACATAGGGCAAGGCAAGGGTCCAAAAAGAGTTGTATCCAGCACTTCACACTCACATCTCATTCATATATAGCCTCTCTTGCCTCTCTTGTATGTGGTGGCAGCTAATGTTGCCAACTTTAACTAWTTTGTTTTAAGTATTGCATTGTCTAGTAGAGTTCCTCCAAACACCAGCTACGAGAGTCATGAGATTATGTAAAAAATCACATCTTCATACCTCTATCATCTTTTATCACCTTTTTAAAAAGCAAGTTAGCAAGTTTCTAATCCTGGAGATGGTAGGAAAAAAAAAAGACATAACACTAGACCTCAAATCACTYCTTTAGGAAATTAGATAAGAAGTTATACTTTCTTTTAAATATAATGATTTTTTTAAGACARCTTCATGACTTTGAGAACTTGACTCATCATTTCTGAATGCTTGGAATTGTCACTACTGGGCAGGTTTCTAGGAAGCACAGTGCTTAAGAGATTGCAGCTCAGAAGAGGGCAGAATTTGGGATTACAGCCAGGAGGAAAAACATCTTTTTCCTTGTAAATTCTGCAAAAGTAATCACTTCCCTCAGAGTGCTGAGAGACTGGAACCATAGGAACTCACGATACCTTGTTTATTACAAAGATACTGAACACAATTAGTTCTTTAATGCCCTTTAGCGAAAGGACTGTCATTCACTCAGTGCTGTGTAAAGAATGAAAGCAGTGAGAGGCTGGCTGGGGAGGAAAAGTGGACTAATCCAACTGAATACAATACATAGCACTTCCTAGTCCCTAAAYGTGACAGCTGGGCAATGGGAGCCTGTTTATCACAAGACCAAAACGGAATATTTACTGTATCTGTCTGATAGATCTTCCTTAARGTTGCTTCTCACCATCACGTGAAAATGAGATATCTACAAAAGCAGGCAACAAACATGTGACCCTTCAACTAATTTACTCTTCATATCATATCTTAAGTTTAATGGTATAAGTGTTATGGATGCAGGTTGTCCCATGCTTTCAGTGGCACAGGYGAAGCTGCTTGAGGAGATATTTAGCCAGAAAGTGTATACTTACCAGAGAGCTTCTGTGCCCTTACGAAGACACTCCCATTTCGACTCAGTTTAGATTTTGATTCTGAGCCAGAACGGCCCAAGTTAAATATTGACTTCCATTTCTTGGACTTGGTAGATAATTTTCTCCTGGAAGAGAAAGGACTCAGGAGGTTACCAAATCCCAGACACTTTTTTTTTGTGGTATCCCACAAAAGCTCCTGAGCTTTCTCACCTCAAGACTGCCCCTCTTTTCTATTTTCTACTTTTCTACTTTTGTGATTCTAAGCCATGCAAGGCATAGCTTAGAGCACAACCAGCTCTTGCTTATCTGTAAGTGATTTATCTGTCTTGCTGATTTAACCATGTCATAGCTGCAAAGACTCCTGAGCTGACTATTCACAGAGTTGGTTCTGGCATGATGCAAAAGCAGCTGTGACTAACTGACCAACCAACTATGCCTGCCTCCAGAAAGGAGAGGAGAGTCTAGTACTCTCTTGCAACATATTGCAGAAAAACAACTTTTTATCAGCTTTTAATGRCAATATAAGATAAATCTGGAGAACTCATGGAACATGTACTATCACCGGGCATAAAAATCTAACCTTTAAATTCTGTATGTCTTATAGTTGCTATGAATTTGCAAAAATAAAAGGAGTCCCTAATACAAATTATCTATTAATGCTTCTCAAGCCAACCTGAATTTTACCATACATGTTTCATGATCATATGTTAGTGTAAGATACTAACCAAAAGGAAGAGGCTTAAGGGAATTAAATCAAATTCTACTAAATGTCAGAGGAAACAGGATACCAATTCCCTATGCCTCTTTGGAAATCCCAACTTAAAACAGCAAGAAACTACYACATCTGAGGCTAGTTCTCTGCTATGCATTTTACTGCATGAAGCTCTGTTCCACTTATCTTCATACCCATTCTGCCTCCTTCAGTTCCACCTCTTTCAGGGAAAGAACTCTTATCTCCCTATCTCATTTTCCAAAGTGGGCTTTCTACCCCCATATTTCTTTTCTATCAGACCAGTACTCAAATCAAACAAACCAGTACTACAAAAAGGATTCATATTTGAGGGATAGGACCTTCAAGTGAGAAAAGAGAAGGCAGTGGAAGAGGACAACACACCCTTTGTCTTAAGCTGGTTATCCATGTACCTCTTGTCAGTATTCTGTTAGATGGATCATTTTTGCTTTAATATATCAAGTTTGAAGAAATATCTTTGCCACAGTGCTTTATCGGTCAGTAGATTAATCAGTCTCCTGCTGCAGAGGTTATAATCTCTCAGAATCAGACAGTGGAGTGGCCATAGAGAAACAGATGGATAGACCAGCAGATAAATAAATATGCTGGGCAGCAACATCAACAATTGCAGCAATGTCAGCTGACACCAGACTTTTCTCAGCATAGGTACCCTTACATAAGTATCTCTTAGTGTTAGAGCAGGAGTGAAATTTTGCCTTATCCCTTTGTTCCGAAGGCAGAAGAATCTGGAGAATTATAAAGCTGGGCAGGTCAGCATCACCAGGCATGCTATGGACCAGCCACCAGCAGATGGAACTCTTAAGAGAGCTGTGTCCAGACCTGTTCCACAYCCAGCTCATGCTTAGCCAAATCCTAAGCTAATCAAAGATGCAAAGAAAATTACTCCTGCAGGAGGTCTCTGAGGTTCTGTCCTGATGGGGGTTAAGACTAGTAGAAATACAAACTCAGCTTCTGAAATGTTTCTCAGAAACAATTGTGTCTCTTTGGAGAAGGTCACACAACTTTCTCTCTTGACATGGCTATAAATTCATAGGTACAGGTGTGGGGGAATCACCCTAACAAGTGTTCCATTCCTGATCATACTGGGGAACCTGCACTTTCTATTTGCACTTTACAATTCTCTTGGCACTTACTTGCTGTCCGGAAGGTCAACAACAGTGTGGAAGAGGGACGCTGTTACAGGGACAATTTCAGGCAAGCTGTTCTCTCTCCTCTCCTTCCGAGCAGGGTGAGAGGCTGACAGACTCCGGGCCTGYGCTTCTTCCAGGCTCACCAGTTTCATTGGTAGGGAGGCTGAGGGGAGGGTCAGACTTTTCCCAATTGGTGTGTTCTCTGAAAGGCAAAAAAGTACTTCAGTTCAGGAGGAGGAGACAACAGCAAGAGCTTTATGTCTTTATTTGACTCTAACATTTCCTGTGGAGTGGGAAAGCAGCGGCACGTGCAGAGAGAGAGGCTTTTGTCAGGTAAGTCTTCCATCTCCCCAGCAACTTTATCCATCAGAGTGCATCCCCAGCAGGGGCCACACTCACCAGCCAAAGACTGCATTGCACAGACTTGCTGCCTCTGCTGTAGAAGTTTCAGTGTCAAACAGACATCCCTGCAAAACAACGGGATTCTTCTCTCCTCCTCCTCAGATGTTAGAGCAGTTCAGTCCCCAATCCAAACCACATGCCTAGTTCTTTCTCTCACTTCTACATCTTTCTCCCTGATTTATCCTAGGAAGGGGGTCTGTTCTAAAAAACATTACTTTTACCTTTTTAATGTATTTTAGGGCCTCATTGACAACCCTGAAAATTGAAGGTCTCTGTTTATATGGCCAGCAGCAAAGTCAGCTTCCTGTGTGTGATCTCACTAATAGGTCTCAGCCCTGTCCTAAACAGACCTCCTCAAGGTGTGTGAATGAAGTGCAGTCTCTGTAGTCCTTCAGTACTTACTCATTCTGCTGAAGCTGTCCGCCAGGGTAAAAGATGCTACCTGTGCAGGAGGGCTCAGTAATGTGGCACTTTCTAACAAAGAATTGGACTGAGACCATCAGCACGTTCCTCTCCTAAACTCCATGTAACTGTTAAAGGCCAGCTATGTTCAGTAATTACCAAACGGGGCCGGTTTTGGGCCAACAACCTGCAATACAACTATAAGCCTTGGAATTTATTAATCAGTATTTTACTGTAATGCTTGCGACAGTAGGGATGCAGTTCCTCACACCATGTCTTCTGTTAGGATATAAGTAAGGGCAGAGGAATGGCACCAGCACTGGCAGAACAGGGGTATTACAGGTCGAGCAGAGCATCTCCTCACAAATGTGGATTCTAGGGACAAATTAGCAGGGAATGCCACAAGTTAAGAGAAAGATGGATGGGATTCTGTTTTCTGGAAAGCAGAAAGGTGCTTAGTCCTCCACTTCTGCATGTCCAACAAGTCTTCCCCATGTGTAAAGAGAAAAAAACGTATTTCTGAAATTTTGTGAGGTTATTTTGGACCTCAGACCTCTTGCACCCATCCTTAAAAGCATTTTGACAACAAACCTGTCACTAAATATCAAAAACAGCATCTCCAAAGTCTGCTGAGCTCCCAGGGGAGAAAAAAAAAGGTATCTCACTTTATAAAATGTATATATATGCCCAAGTAAAAGGCATAWGTTTTTAGAACTCATGCTTACATTTAACCATGGGAGTATGGCCTCATTTTAGAAACTCTGACTCGTGTAAGAATGATGACCATAGGGCAGATATCATTGTTAAGAAGAATTATAACTGGGAGAGCTTGAGAAAACCATTGAAACTGTGACTGATGGGCTTGGAGAGAAAACTGAGGCCAGGACTGAGAAGCTAGTCAGGTRGTCTTCTTTTTGCAGAAAAAATTAAGCTAGAGGATGACATCATGCAAAGGATAAGGCATAGGCAGTCTCATAACACATTGAAGAAGGCTACTGTTCAAAAAGGAAATGATCATGGCAATAAGGAGGACTAAGGTAACAAGGAACAGGGCTCAAGATGGGTTTGAGAAAGTCTGTGAACATGGAGAGATTGTTGATATGCTAGAAATATTAATGGAAGGGAATACAGTTAGAGCTTGAATATGTGGCAAGTAATGGGTGGAGTGATTCAAGGAGGTTGTTACCACTGTTCTCCGCGGAGCTGGCTTTTCTGTTTTTGTTAAAGATCTGATCCACATGATTCAAGATGAACTCGATCACCAGCTGCTGGACTCGCACCTCCAGGAAAGCTGCATCCCCATTGCAGCCAACAGCTTCAATCTCCTTTGACCTGCACCAGGAGAGGAAAGATGTACGCTAGTACCCAGCATTGCCACAGATGGTCCCCTGAGAAGGAGGGAACTGCTTTATTCCTTCTGGTACCATTTGCTTGACAGGACCTGAAACAGGGATGTTTTCCCCACTTTTGCTCCATCTTTTGCCTTCCTTCCCTACCAAGCCCTCATTCTCCTTCTGCCATTCATTCTTCTTTCTTTTTTAAATTATTTTCTCTGTTTTCTCTCTCTTCGTTCCTTCCCCATCAGTGCTATTTCCCTACTTCCCTTTTACATTCTTCATCAGTAAATAAAACTGTGACCCTCAAACTCCTTTCTTTACCACCGCTATGCTGCTCCTTTAGCTCTTTCAGAGTTGGGCCTGAAAGACAATATAAGAACCTTCACACATTGCTTCCCTATCCATACTCAGTGCTTCAATCTTCTCTCTAAAGGGGGTTGAAAGAAATCCCTTAGAATCCTGCTCATGTCTTTTCTATGACATTTTTTTCAATGCTTTGCCTTGTGTCCCAGTAGTCTCCTCACTGCCCTCCTGCACTCTCACATTCTCATCTTGCTCTCAGTAAAGAAACATTCCTTATCTTGACATGCCAAAGTGTTGCTGAAGAAATTATCTCTGGGCAATGGATCCTTTGTAAAGTTAATGACTGGTGTGTTAGATAATAGCTTGGGGCATTGCCAAGAGGATAACCATGTAAGGAGACTGCAGTTGTATTGGTTGCTCCTTTCTCATCCTCCTTGGGACCTGCACTTATAATAGATTGCAAAAGGAAAAAGACTTCAGTTTTTTGACAAGAAGGACAGATGCTGGAATGAAAATGTCTGAATAGCAAATGCCCACTTTGTGATATTCAATAGAATCAACATCTGATTCATTTTTGGAACCTGTTCTGCCATTTTTGTAATGAGATAAGTCTTTAGATAATTCTTTTCGGCCTAAATCTCTCTTGCCAACACCCCTCCATCCTGGCCTACAGCCCCAAAGGCTCTCCCAGGCCTAAGCTTCCCACACCAGTTCTGCCTGCGGCCCAGTATTGCCTCGTAGCCGTCTTGGACTCTTCCTGCACAGCTCACTCCTCTCAAGAGATGARTACTGGGGGCAGAGGAAGGGGTTAAGGAGGGTGCAAGGCTAGGAAAGGAATTATACCAAGGTATAAAATATTTCAATAGAAAATTTACAGATAATATTTTTTCTTGTTCTGCTAAG
Organism: Rhea americana; assembly: GCF_003343005.1. Lineage (NCBI taxonomy): Eukaryota > Metazoa > Chordata > Aves > Rheiformes > Rheidae > Rhea > Rhea americana. The sequence continues at coordinate 442,766 of NW_028185328.1, read as the reverse complement.
TTCTACATCATATCAGCAAAAGTTCTGGCTGCCTCTTATCTGTGCCTCTTCCCTGTGCCAGGCAAAGAAAAATGAAAAAGTACCTTGTGATCTTGTGATCTGGCACTGGCTGCCATCTTAGGCCCATTAAACTCTCTTCACTTTTATTTAAGCAGATCTGGACACAGACTTCAATCTTTATTGCTGTATTGCCCTCCCTTCTGAGCCATATTCTCTTTCATTGCTCTGATGTAGAAGCACTGTCGCTGTTAGAAATGTCATTTCCGTTCCACAGTGATGAGCTAACTCCTCATTTTTAAATCAATGTGGTAAGCTTACAAATAACAGCTTAAAAAAGAAAACCCACAAACTTCCTTGGATATTGGCAGTAAGACCTCAGATTAGTCAACCTGAAAGAATATTTTCTCTTTTTTAAAGCTGTTTGCTCTGCCTTAATGTTCCTTTTAGCTGTTCTGTTTGTATCTAGTTTTGCATGTCCCGCTGTAGATTGGCCTTCAGGCTCAGGTTCTCACGCTCCCCTTGGAGCTCAGCATGGTGCTCTAGATGAGAGGATTCTCCACTGTACCTGAGGAGATTGGGTGCCCACACTAGTGCCAGGTTTCTGGTGTGCATGTTGGTCATGTTGCTGAAGGAGGCCAGGTGAGTCAGGTGCTTGATCAGGTATTCCAGCGTTCTGTATGATGTGGTGTGAAGAGAGAAGAAAGTGTCAGGTCCCCTGTCATGCACATGATGATGTCTCCCCTGACCTGCTACCACAATGCAGCMTGAAACATGAGACCTGCTGAGAGAGTCTCCCTTTGGTTCAGGTGACATTGCCCATCTCCCGGAACAACACATCTCAGATTCAGCCCTGACTTCACAGTTACTCCCTCCTCAAGGAGAGCCGTGTTTGCAATGGCACAATGGGCACCGTAAGGCAGATGATTTACAGTGCCAGAGTATATGGGTTGCCAATGGATATCTGAACAATGTGCTCTGGGGTAGTTGAGGGTGGGACATGACCCAAACAATCTTTAATGTGATGACTACTRGAAAAATGGCAACCAAGTGGAAGCAGGGGGTGACACTGCATGCTGGCTGCAGAGGCTGAAGGCTTAGCACAGGCTCAAGCACCTCCAGCAGATCATCTCCTCACCACATGCAGGATCCTGGCCAAGGGCATTGTGAGGGGCTCACATGGGGAAGAGGAGGGTAGACAGAGGCAGGGAGAGATCATTTAATGTCTAACAATGGCTTGTTCAATGATAGTTACATGTCAAATGAATTGTCAAATTTGGAAATAGTGAGTGAACCTTTGGAAATTAACTTTGGTGCTGTTTCCAGCAATTTTCCCTGATGGTGAGAGTCACAAGACTCTTCCTCAGAGCCTCAGTGGACACATTCTCACCTGTAATGTGATGGTGGGAGCTCCTGGATGACATTTTGAATTCGTGCCAACTGCTCGTCCTCAGGGAAGCGTGATACTGCTTCCTGTGGAGACACAAGGAAACAGTCCACCCTGGCAAAGGATTTAGGGGAAAAGGAAGAGGGATGAGGGTCATACGAGACAGCTAGTCTTAGATGGAGTGCTCTCCTGTTTCCTTACAGAACTATGRGTAGAAAAAGTTGCTTTGTGTTCCCAGCACAACAGAGATTTGCTGTGCTGGCTAGTTATTCCATGTCTCAGTACATCCTCTTCATACATTGGGAGAGAGAGGTCAACGTTTGGGCTGGGGGGAGCTGAGGACTTAATTCTGATTCAAAAACTACACTGACAGTTTCAGTTAGGAGTTACAAGCTTTTTTTTCTTTTGCTCCTTTTTCCATTTTTGACTTGGGAAATAGTGAGTGGAATAGAGAGAGGGAAAGGGCACAGTGAAAATAACGAAAAAAGAAAAACATTGAAAAAATACTCCTGAAATTGTGTTAAAAAATAGGTCTTTCAAGCCCTGTGATGTGAAAGCAGCTTGGGTTTACATGTTCTATATTCATAAAAATAAGCAATATTATTACCTGTCATAGGAAGATAGCTGTAGAGAATAGTTTGTGTGAGACTGCAGCTCTTGTGGTGGTAAAAGCCTTAGCAAAATCACTGTCCAGGTAGATTAATAAATTCTTATACTCAAGGTTAGACTAGATTAGACAGAATTAAAGTTATACATCTTGGTCTTGAGGAAGTCTCTACAGAGCAAGAGCTTAAAAAGCTGTGATAAGCTTTTGTCTGCATTCCTAGCAGTTTGCTGCATTGATATTCGTCTGTTCAGCTATTCCCTTTCAATATTTGTGCTGTGAGAGGACAAACCAGTAGCAACTTCAAACAATGCATGACTGTCTGGGAACCTCCTGCCTACCCTGCTGCCACTGAAGTTTGGACCAAGTTCAAAGAAAGATGCTGGGATCCACGCTGCCAGCAGAAGTTTTGCCTACAGACAGACATCAGCACTGCTAGGAAAGGAAAGGAAGGAAATAACCCATCCCAAACCACCCATCGCTTAAACATTATGAACTTGAAATTGCCTGGCACAACTAGAGAGGCATTGTTATGTCCTTTCAGTCACTACAACATCTACACTTATGATTCTTCCATCTGTGTCCAAGTCAGTTCTTTTACCTTCAAACCACTCTTCATGTACAACCACCAACAAGCCAGGTCCGTATTATGAGTTTCAAGGCCAGAGATAAATAAAAATTAAATTTAATCCCCCAACACTGTGAATCAAGGTCTGTGTCCTCTAGCCTGAACTTACTTGGTAGTGCCATGGCAAAGGCAAACAAGTAAATTCAGTAGCTTATTGTATATGAGACATAGATATATTTGTTCTACCCAAGTTAAGGGTGGGTTAACACCTTCTACTACTGTTTAGCGATAACTATAGCAGGTGTCCAACTCCTTATTTTTTCACAAGCCCGAACTCACACACATATCCCAACATCACCCTTTCTGGTCATCAGTAATCAAGCCTTTTAGTATCATCTATCAGTCACTTCATGAAGTGCCAACAGGAGAATCACTAGTATAATTCATCCATAATCTGCATTTTTCCTGACAGGCTACACACACATTTGCAAACTGACATTGCACGAATCAGCTGCTGCCTAAAAGTCCACTGCAGTAATGTGCCACAGGCTACCTGCAGTTTCAAAACACCTGAAGTGGAAAGTACAAGCTCTTTAGAGCTGACTATAAGCTTTATCCAAGCAGGAAATTAGCTTTTTCTGAGATTTGAAAAAGTGACACTAACTTTCCCCATTTTTATTGTTATTCTACTGACACAAGGTCTCAGATGCAGATATAGGATGAAATGAAGGATCCTGTCTGAGACAGGGGCCTCATTAGGGTGTTCAGAGGAAGCACTTTTGCTGCAACAAATAAAAATTAAAGTTCTGACCTAAACACTCTAATTCAGGGAAATATAATCTCATAATAAAAAATATAACTCTCTTAATAATAGCTCTCATAATTTAATCCTCACTTATTTTCACTGAATATTGAAAACTCCGAAATCTCGCCTTAATAAAAACCTATTACCATCAGCCCAGAAATCCTAAGTAGAAGAAGTCCTGTGATCTTCATAAAAGATTTCCAGTTGAATGGCCTTGCCCAAAGATGGAGAAGGAGAAACATACAAACTTTAACCAATGCATCTGAAATATTATACTTCAGTTAGATTGTACACAGTTCCCCCTCCCCATGCCATCTTTCATTCCCATATTTAACTTTCAAGTCTCAAAGACCTAATGCTTACACAGCAAGTGAATACTAGCTTTTCTGAGGTCATGATCCATTCAAACCTCCAGACACATTTCTGACCCATACATGTTGTGCATTTTAAAATCAAGGCCATTTCCAAAATTCAGGATTAGAGGGTACACATATGAAGCAGCAGAGCACGGAATTCAAGGAAGATCCAATAACTCCATTTATTTTAAGTCTGTTAACGATGATATGAATTTCTGTTGTTTATAAGTGGAAAAAGAATGGTCTGAGGATGGCAAAAGGTGTCTAAAACAATTAAAAATATTGGATGTTTTTACTCCTCTGATTATTCTGGGAGTACACAATTTACAGACATTGGTTAACAAGTGGAACAGAGTCACAGGCTCAAAGAATCACAGAATGGTGGAGTTTGGAAGAGATCTCTGGAGATCACTTAGTCCAAAGCCTCTGCTCAGAGTCACCTAAAGCACATTACTCAGGCCCTATCCAGACGGCTACTGAATATCTCCAGAGAAGGAGACTCCACAGCCTCTCTGTCAGTGCCAGTGCTCCGTCACTCTCCCAGGGAAGAAATTCCCCCTCACGGTCAGGCGGAACTTCCTGTGCTTCAATTTCTGCCTATTGCCTCTTGTTCTGTCACATGGGACAACTGAAAAGAGTTTGTCCCCGTCCCCCTGACACCCTACCTTCAGGTACTTGTACACATTTGTAAGATCCCCCCCTCAGTCTTCTCTTCCCAAGGCTAAATAGGCCCAGCTCTCACAGCAGTTCCTCATAGGGCAGATGCTCCAGCCCTCTGATCATTCTCATAGCCCTGCGCTGGACTCTCTCCAGTAGCTCCATGTCTCTCTTGKACTGGGGAGCCCAGAASTGGACACAGTACTCGAGATGAGGCCTCTCCATGGCTGAGTAGAGGGGCAGGATCACCTCCCTTGACCTACTGGCACACTCTTCCTAATGCACCCCAGGATACCATTGGCCTTCCTGGCCACAAGGGCACATCGCTAACTCACAGTCAACTTGTTGCCCACCAGGACTCCCAGGTCCTTCTCTGCAGAGCTTCTTTCCAGCAGGAGCAGAGAAAGCAGGGAGAGAGAAACTAGGCTTAGCTTTCCACAGCTGATTTATTCTGAGGGAGTCATTTGTTACTCTATGTTCAGGTTTGAACTAGCCAAGCAGAGTCGACATATTTGTCCAATGAAAGAAGCATCCATCACCAGAACACAAGATGGCAAACTGGAGAGCATAAAAGTGCATCATTCTGCAAAGGCTAATATCCAGTCAGGTCATGACAGGGATGTTACAACCACAAACTTGACATAGTGATGACCAAAAAGCCGATCCCTCTCTAGTCATTAAGAATTTAGCTTTCTTTAGCCACGAATGTCTGAATCAGCCTACTGACTCAAAGTGGAGCTATCCCATCTCAGAGACAGCACTGAGTGAGTCAGACAGGATGGGATTAGTATGCATCCTTTACTCCTATCAGCGCTCTTCTGTCTTGGCACAGCTGCCACCATTCCATGTTCAGACACCCCACACATTCACACACACCCCTAGTGTTTTTTCTGCTCCTTGGTCTTTTTTCTTTTTTTTTTCTTTCCTGAATATGTTTCTTGTCAGCTGGCTAACTCATAAATCCATACTGAATGGAGTTACATGAATAATGGATTTTGTGACTGAGTAGACCAACTAGAAAGCTGGAGATTAAAAAAAAATCCTTTTTAGGTCAATCCAAAGTGATACTATTTAGAGAGCTGTCACAAGATTTCAAAAATCAATTGTTCCAGATTGACCAAAACATTACCTTCAACAAAAAATGAAAGAATCATTTAAGTTTTGTGGCTGTTTAACCCTTTTCTGAAAGCCTTTTTATTTAAGAGTTAGAGTGTTGATTTAAAGTTGAAATACTGCCTTTAGAAAGTATGTGTAAAGGAAACATTTGGACAGTTATGAAGATGTTTTCATTTTTATTTTGAATAAAACTATTTACCAAAACCTGCAAGTCATCATCCCAAAATCGCACTTTTCAGCAAACATTCTTTCCTAAAAATGTCTTCATCTAAATCTTCATGTTTTCTTTATAGCATTTTTCTTTCATAAATCAATACTGATAGCCGTAAAGACATCAGTCAAATATCTCAAAAAAGAGATTCATCAGTTATTATGAATTGTCGAATAAAAGCCTGTATTTTCAAGGTCCTATTCATCCAGACTATCTCTATTTTGGAGATCCCAATATGAGGATACAGGAAGACTTTTCAGATCTTCTCAGAACTGTGACTGAAGTTTTAACTATACATCATCTCAAAAAACAGCCCGATCTTACTTAATATTCAGCATTGAAATAGCAAGACATCTAATACTATTGCATGTCTATCAGGCAGTATAACAAGGCTAGCCAATTCCCACACCATATTCCCCAGCTCAGTTATAGTCTCTAACAGCTACCTGGCTTCTTACAGTGGGTGACTGCTTGAATGGTGCCTTTTGGATCTGCCCTACCCTTGCACAGGACTGCTTGCTTCTTCCCACAGCAGGCAATAGGGAGTCTTTGGAGAAGGCCTTCTTTCCATGTGGGCCCCGTGGCTCTCTCACATTGCCAACTGTGCTGTAGCAGTGCGACCTAGAAGTGCTTTACTCAGAGCAGAGGCAATGCGGATAGCAATGCCTGAAGCTAAGGTTGCCTGCCACTTCCCATTTCAGCCGGATATGATTTTGCAAAATGTCTTCTTTGCAACGTCTGACATTTTGACAAAGTCTGTCCCCTCCACCTCCCAGCAAATGTCAAAGAGTAGGATGAGAGAACTTCAGAACAAAGGACGGATGTTTCTAACACTGCAAAAACAACCCTTCCCCTCTCCCCCACTCCAGTTGTCATAAGATGCTGGTGAATGCTTTCAGCTGAAAATTCAGCATCTAAGATGATTGCCTTAAAATTTGTTGGTGTCATAAAAAGCTGAAAATTATTTTAGAACAGCAAGAATGAGGCAACCTCAGTGACATGCATAGCTTGTTGTACTACCTTATTTTAAAATACTATTTGTCATCAAATTAGCCAACTTGTTTAAGAATTCAAGCTTCCTGGTCTTATTTTTCTGCTCCTCACAGTCTGCTCCTAGGATTCAACTATATTCATGTATACTCTGTAGCTTTTTTCCAGAATGGGCTTATTACTCTTTGAATTACAGTCTATTTAAACCATGATAGAGATTTTTGCTTGGCCAGCTGCCACTTTCCTTTGCTTTTTGTATTCATGACATGATTATGAAGGGCCTGATATGCCATAACTAGGAACTTGGGTCATCATTTGTACTCTGACAAACTAGATGAAAAATGCTACAGGTGCAGAAAAGTTGGTGCTTTACACATCAGCTGAGCAGTGAGTGTCAGGGACTGCAGAAGGAACAGGGAAAAGGACACCACTCTTTGATTATGAYCACAAGCCTCAGGTGATCCAAAAGACTCTCAGTGATAGACTGTAATGAGGAAAAGAAAGAAAATTAGTGATTTCTGGGAGGAGGTGCACAGTAGGGGAAWGAATAACACCAAGGAAGCAATGAAGTAATAAAACCAGAGAGCCAGACAAAGAGAAGAAAACAACAGGGAAACAGAGAGAAATAAACATCAAAACAGGGCAAAAGAAATAAGGGCAGGGAAAGAGAGCCTGCACAAGAAGAGAAGGGAAGCACTGAGAGGTGTTTATACTGACACATGCATCAAAAACCAGGACATTGGAGTGAAGCCCAAACAGCTGTCATGGGAGASCCTGCAGCACATCCACGCTCCTGGTTAGGAATGAGAACAAGGGGTCTCACCGTGAATTTCTTGTAGAGCTCATAAGTGAGGAGAGGGTTGGGCAGTTCCCTGAAGTACAGCTTACAGAGTGACCCCACACAGTGAATGTCCTGGAGATAAACTTCTCTTGTCAGATCCGGGCATTGGTCAGAAACAAACTCTTGTCTGAAACGATATGAAGACATAACAACGCARACAAATAAAAGCTGTAGCAGCCCARTACTTCACTCTGTGTTCTCTTCTACCGCTAGACGAAAAAGCAAACTGGAAAGCAGAGATGTCTCTGTATTACCTGCAGCCTTGCCCAGACTGTCTCCTGGACGCAGGGCCCCAGGTCTCAACTAGTCTCTAATTCCATGGATGGACCCMAAACTGATAAAAACAAATTGTTCTGTCTTGAACGAGAGAGAACAACTCAGCATTTGTGCTGAGACACTCCAGGCCTTTCTCATCAATGGATTAGGCAGGAAGTTTTTTCTCTTTTTCATATAATAATCTCTGAAATGCTGTATTTCCCTGTTACCAGCTTTAGAGGCAGTTGCTTCAGGTCTAGTATCCTTGTCATTAGCGCAGAGTTATGCTAGCCCCAATAGATGCCTGAGGGACTAACAGCACAACAGTCCTGAGCAGTTTCAGCAACTCCCTCTGGTGCTCAGACAGATTGCCCTTACCTCAGCTTTTGTATGTTGGACGTCACTCCTGAGAGGCGGTAAATCCCATCCACGATGCCATGCGTCTCAATGAACTCTGCACAGCTCTTCAGAACATAGGGGACTAGGAGAAGAAAGGAGTTAATACATACTGAGAGCCACAAGTCACCAAGTTTCAAATTTCATGAAACAGTCACAGAGGCTATCTGTAGGACACAGGGAAGAGTACAGTAATGGGAGGAATATAGAGTGAACAAAAAAATAAACTCCCTCTTCTCTCCCRTCAAGTAGCCATAGCCAATCTACAGAGTGAGGCAGGAGCATGTGCTATGGTTCTGCCATGCTACATTCAATATCACTGTGACAATTACTGAGCCTGAAGTTACAGAAGTGTTGCGGTAAGAAAGGTAGGGTTTCTCTCTCTCTCCCTCCCCCCTCTCCTCTCTCTCTTTCTCTCTTTTTTTGTTCCCCCCTCAGAAAGACGTCATTTCACTCTAATTGAAAGCATGAAGTCTTGGGAATCTCCCCCCTCCCCAAGATAGACTTCCAGCCTTGCTGAATCAAGCCAAAAGGTCTGACTGGCTTGGATAAAAATCAGAGAAACATTCACATTTCCATATAAGCCTACATAYACCATGGTTTAGTGCTCATAAACTCCCACAGAGGGGGTATGAAGTTCAGATATTGACTAGATCTTCACACTGACAAAATCTGACACTGGCTTCAAAAGAACTCCATCAACATAACCAGGCAAGGACCTAACCTGCCGTAAAACTACTAGAAGTCTGAGGCACAACATTTATATCTGGATCCAAAGGCAGTGTTTATTTTTTCCTATTATGCAGGTATAGGAACCCCTCATGCTCTTGATTAGACCAAGCCTCTCTGTCCCCAGTACTATAACAACCCTAGCTCTAACAATAACAGTAACGGACTCCTTCCTTATTAGGTGCTAGAAACTACTCTGTATTTAATGCAATGTTTCACACAGTTATAAGCACAAAAGTCAGTAAATGCAGAAGTTAAAGCTCCTCACTGTAATGCTGACTCTGCTTTACTACACAGAAGAAAATAGATTAAGCCACACATTTGACTGGGAAAGCAGGCATAGCAATTACTGCATCTTGGCAACACCACAAAAATAAAATCTCTGGCTGCACCTTGCCTGACTTCTTCTACTCAAAATCTAGGACCATAATGACATATTAATTCATGCTTCATCATAGAGGATCCAAAGATAGCACTCCAGGGACAGTCTGAACAAGAAAGAACTGGTACATTGTTGTTTTTCTCTTATGTGCCACTGAGGCCAGAGCCAGCTCACAGCTTCTCAGAAGTGTGGGCTAAATTGAATTTCACCATGTCAGGAGTGGGAGGCTGGATAACTTCTCTCACAGAAAAGGGAGGAGGAATGGTGGGGACTGGCCTTGCTGGTCTCTTCTAGGCACGCTCTGTCCTCCCACCAAGTAGCTGCCGTCTTGGTCTAGAACCGGCGCAACTGGATTTCCAAAGGGTGGAGATCGCACAAGGAGACACCACTAGATCCCTTCTCACCCAACGGGCTGATARGATTTATTACTGTCCTGAATGATTATAAGGATCTTGGGTTTGGGTTTTTTGATGCTGAATGTAGTGATAGATTCTTCCATGCAYGTTCTCCTCCCAGAAGCAGAAAACCTCCTGTGAAAACCAAGTAGAGGTGCATATCTTAGCAATCTATTCCAATGTGATTTTTCTTCATTTTTGCAATGTTTCTATGCCTAACCCTACTAAGGAAACCAGGGCACAGTTCCCAGTGGGAAGAGTGTCCAACCCAGTGACACACTATTACAGAGCATAGTCAGTCAGGTAAGTACTACCCCTCCTCCTCTCTACTCTTATGGATGGAGGTAAAGAAGTCCTTCTTGCATAGCTCTTCTCTTCTCAGAGTGGTCTAACTSAAATGAAGGAATATACTTGATTACTTGAAAATCTGAATGATCTCTCTGACAACAGGGAAGAATTTACTTGTTTTTAGCACAGGGACATGCAGTGCAGGCCCAYTGAGCCACACTCTAAGCCCTTGGACTGTTTTTTAAGACCTTCAAGATGTTGAGCTAACATTAACTAAAGCACAGCTTCTGTATGGGGCCTTAATCTGAATCAAAGAAACCCCATGAGTCAATGTTCATGGGAAACCATAAAACTGTCAAGAGAACAGGTGAAGTCTACAGAGTCAAAGCCTCCTCCACAGTAGTCATAGAGCTATACGAGTCTCTCCTCAAGGACTTTTCTACATAACTACCTTCAGCACCTACAGCACCAACTTCCTAGAGAAACAAATGATGTTGAAGGAAACAGAATCATAGAATCATAGAATCGGTAAGGTTGGAAAGGACCTCTGGAGATCACCTGGTCCAACCCCCCTGCTCAAGCAGGGTCACCTAGAGCATGTTAGGGTTGCATCCAGGCGGGCCTTGAATAGCTCCAGAGAAGGAGACTCCACAACCYCYCTGGGCAACCTGTGCCAGTGCTCTGTCACTCTCCCAGGGAAGAAATTCCCCCTCACGGTCAGGCGGAACTTCCTGTGCTTCAATTTCTGCCTATTGCCTCTTGTCCTGTCACATGGGACAACTGAAAAGAGTTTGTCCCTGTCCCCCTGACACCCTCCCTTCAGGTACTTACTTATAAACATTGATAAGATCCCCCCTCAGTCTTCTCTTCCCAAGGCTAAACAGGCCCAGCTCTCGCAGCAGTTCCTCATAGGGCARATGCTCCAGCCCTCTGATCATCCTTGTAGCCCTGCACTGCACTCTCTGCAGTAGCTCCATGTCTCTCTTGTACTGGGGAGCCCAGAACTGGACACAGTACTTGAGATGAGGCCTCCCCAGGGCTGAGTAGAGGGGCAGGATCACCTCCCTTGACCTACTGGCAACACTCTTCCCAATGCACCCCAGGAGACCATTGGCCTTCTTGGCCACAAGGGCACATTGCTGGCTCATGGTCAACCTGTCATCCACCAGCACTCCCAGGTCCTTCTCTGCAGAGCTGCTCTCCAGAAGGTCAGCCCCCAGCYTGTACTGGTGCCTAGGGTTATTCCTCCCTAGGTGCAGGACTCTGCACTTGCCCTTGTTGAACCTCAGGAGGTTCCTCTCTGCCCAGCTCTCCAGCCTSTCCAGGTCTCTCTGAATGGCAGCACAACCCTCTGGTGTATCAGCCACTCCTTCCAGCTTGGTATCATCGGCAAACTTGCTGAGGAGGCACTCAGTCCCCTCATCCAGGTCATTGATGAAAAAGTYGAACAGGATGGGACCAGATAAAAAGAGAAGCATGAAACTTCCTAAAATTCCTACCAAGAAAAGCCCAACTTTGTATCTGTGACAGACATATCAAGAAAGAGGACCTTGTCTCTAAGTAAGGGTTGATTATCTGTAACTATAGTAGGGAACTCAGATCATATGATTATGAGTGTGCTAAAAATAAAAAAATAAATAAATAAATAAATAAAAAGAGAGAGAGAGAGAGAAGAAGAAGAAAGGGAAATGACTTCCAGCCTCTTCTTCTTTTCTGCCTGTTTAGGCCATAAGATCTTTGTGGCAGGAGCTATGTACATATGGCATATTAAGATTTCCCTCTTGGTTAGGAACTCCAAGAATAAATGTAATGTAAACAGCAAAAATGAAACCTAGACAGATTCATAATCACTTCAGATGCTTTTGGGTGGGAGAATGGATGAATCACTCCTTGCCACATCGAAGAGGAAGAATTAATTGAATGGAAAATTTATCTGAGCAGAAAATCCATGTGACAAGGTTTGTTAAAAAATAAAACAGCCTTGCATATAGACAAACCTCACGAGAGTATCTAGCTGACACACAAATGGAGTCCGTGTCTACAGTCCCACTCATTAGGCACTTTCTAAAATCACAGTGTAAAGAATAAGAAGGAGAAGTTTGTTGTGACTAATTTGACCTCTTGAAAGTAAGACCTATTAAATTACTATTTCTTTCTGCTGAGTTTTATGTTTCCTTGGGGGATAAATTAGGTCAAAAGGCATCAGGCAGGTAAGCAAGCCTCTTATACACAAATGGGAGAAGCTTAGCTCCATCTGTTCAAGGCTGGTAAGCAAGAGAAGGGGCCTCGGGGAATAATCTGCAGCAAACACATAAGATTTAACTTATTTTTTAAAGTGGATGAAGATAGCATTACTGAAATACAGAAGCTTTGCCTCCATAATGAAGACTACTTTATAGGCTGCAGATAGACAATATGCACCAAACTCTGCCAATACCTACTGYTCTTCTAGCCCTGGGCTTCTCATGATTCTCTGCCAGTGCCCTTCACTCACCATGTACATGACTTCCTGACATACCAGGTCTTTGACTCTTACAAAGAGAAACAGCTTGTTATGCCAAAATGTGTGGTGGTTTTGTRATGTCAAAAAAATCCTCCATAGGACATATTTCACTCACAACCCAAAATTACAGACTTTGACCTCAGATCCCTAGAGGTGAAAGGACTGCATCAACTTCCAGCAGAGCAAGCCCTTAAATACAGCACTTGTATGAAACTAGAGCACAATAAATGTTTTCTTTGAGCAGAACCTGTAGGTCTGAAATTCCTAAGCAGCTCTGATCTCCTACAAAGCTGACTCTTTAGGGCACTTGCAGGAGGCGAGGTTAAAGCAGCAGWGAGCAGCTCCTTTACACCTCCAGCCTTCTCTGAGGTAGTTTGATTATTTCAGATGTAGCTATTAATGAACAAAAATGAAAGCTGCGATCAACCTTGAATGCTGGGAAACTCAGACTCTAGTGTGCACTTTACAGTGGGACTTTATCTGCATTACACAGTGCAGATAAATCACTGACCAGGGTCTCCCAAAGGAAAATCACATTTGGGTGGGGACTTTGCAGCAGGGGTTGCTCTGTGTGTGTGTGTGTGTGTTTTGTGTATAGGCACTGAAGGAGAGATTGGGGACAGGGTGGTTTCTAATCTTCACACTTCTATAATTAAAACTTTGCTGGAGGCTTGGAAGTTGGAAGAGGCAGCTGGTGTCACACAGACCCGCTTGTTCTGCCAGACAGCCAAACTGTCCTCATTTAAAACTACAATAGAAACCAGATGGAGGAGGAGAAAAGAGTGTGTAGTGAGGCATCAGTCAGAAAGGAAATGGAGTTATAAACATACTGCACACAAAAGACAATACTTCTCTTCCTCTAGACAAAAATAAACCAGAAGGACAGTCACAGTAACTAGTTACACTCTCACTGGATATCACCACTAGAGCTCAGCATATTAAGACATTCACCTTCACCAGGGCCTTTCCCGTGAACACAGGACATGTTATCTTCTTTACATGTGCGTGTTTCTCCTGCTACAGTCAGGTATTATGCCTCCCTCCCATCCTAATCTCATGGCCTTCCAGTACAAGCAATGTGCACTTAACCTCTTGACTTCCAGCATTGCAGGGAGGGGAAGTCTCCCCCTTCTCCTGCCTCTTCCAAGCCACTGTGCTACCACCCTCCAAAAAGCAAGGAGCTAACTATTTGACTGCCTGACAAAAGCTTGATCTTGCACAGGGCTGAGCACCTTGGATCAAACCTAGCAAGACTGCTAAGTGTGTGCCTAACTAAATCACCAAACAGCCTTACTAGAGTCTACTACTGGGGTCCTCCTTAGTGATCAGTTTAGGCCTCATGGAGGAGGTTTCATGTCATCTTTAATTTTATTTTAATTTCAGTTAAAATAACTAGAGRGATAAACTCTGACTTTTCATTTCATCTGAAACATCAACATTTTGACATTTGACTTGAGGGAAACTGTATTATTTTAAAAATTTCCCCCAAAGAATGAATTCAGTGCAACAAAAAATGTTGTGGACATTTTTGCTCCACCATTTTTATTTTGCTATGTGTTAGGTTTTTTAAACTGTCCTGCCCTCCCCTCAATAGTAGCRCATGCTTTATATCACACTACGTAAAATCATGAGACTATAAAGGTCAAAATAGTCTCTTGTTTCAATTTAAATTATTAAATTAGGAGATATTTCCCTCTGGAAAATGAGTGCTCTGGTCTGTAGAAGGTAAAAGCTGTCATTTTTTACATATAAAAATAACAAAATAGTACACTTTTTAGAAAATATTAACTTGGCCTCCTAATCACAGGAAAGGAACAGTATTGTGTAAATGGCAACATACTCAAAAGTTAGTGTCTCTGATGTGACTTGTAATTTTTATATTTCCTGCTCTTCCTACTTTAAATCACGAGCCTTAATGCTGGTTCACTAGATTCTTTTTGCTGATCTTGTCTGATTTTTGCTAGGCATAAGGTTGGCTGAGAAGCAGATTCCAGAGGAACTCAAACCGTGCTCTCGCCCTGCAGCTTGCTTCAGCCCCTGGCTGTCAGGACTCCAGATTGCTTCCCAATTTATAACCCTCACTTGCAGCAGCTAAGATCAAATCCTGCCTTGTTCCCCAAGTATCATCTCCTCTGGCCTCCACAGCCTCCTTGTCAGCAGCCTGAACAGAGGCCAGGGCCCAACGGGGCCACAGGGTTCCCTTGCGGAGAGGCTCTCTCCTGCTTAGAGATGGAGCGTGTTGGCAGGGCTGGGAATGGGGAAGGTTTGCCATGCCTGGATGTAAATGCTACAAGGACAAACAGAGGACTTCAGTCTCCAGGGCTGTCTATACAGAGTTTTCACCAGCACTAAATTCATTTTATGGAAGAAGAAAAAATAAACTGTCTCATCATCAAATCCCAATGTTTGGTTTGGCTGTGAGCACTGAGTTACCACCACCACCACCACCCCCACACACACACACCTGTGTTTGAATAGTATGAGATAGCTAAACAACATCAAATACGCTTAAAAACAAATCACCTTGCTAGAGCTCTCCTTGCCTCTTCCCCCTTAGCTGCCATAAACATAGTTAAAAAAAGATGAATAGCTGGCGCCAAGGTGATCCTGTCTGCACAGACAACACAACTGAATCACCATATAAGTCACACACTTCATATTTTTTTTCTCTTCACTTCTGTGGGAAACAACTCTGCAATGTCATGAGGGTTAGCACAACAATTTCTTTCCCTGTGGTGAAYGCACCATCCTGAACTCGGTCGTGAATTTGGTGAGCAAAGACATGCAAAACAATGGATCTCAAATCTGGCAGATGCTGCAAGGCACAAACAGACTGGCATGGGAAGTGGAAATGCTGGGCACCATTCAGGATGTGACACATTGATTTCAAATGCATTTCAACACAGCCTGCAAGCCCAGTTTATCTTTGATCAAAGTCAGTGACAGCTATCAAGGATTTTTACCGCTGATGCTATACCCAGCTTACATCTAACATATCTAAAGAAGACCTCTTGGAACATCTGATTTTCCAGAGTAGATCTGACAACCCTGAAGAGACAGTCAGAGGTGAGAAAGTCTACAACAGCTGTGGCCAGCTGATCAGTGATTCATATACCAAAGAAAGCCTAAGAGTTAAAAGCACTGCACAAGCAGACACTGAGCACTCACTCTYAACAGAAGTAGTTATCATACTCCTCTGAAATGTCCTAGCTGGCAAATTTTGTCATGCAGGCACTTTTAAAAAGAAATTGTACTTAATACTAGAATAGGTTTGTTAGGGAAACATCCTGCTGTGGGTTTCCTGCAAAAAAAGACTACATAACCTAACAGGATATCTCCACTCCTAATTTTCATGCTTCTGTGCTACAGCCACCTTGGAAAACAGCAGCTTGGATTCTCTAGGGCAAGTCAATGAGCTGTACATGGCCTCAAGTAACCATCTGAACCCTAACAAGTCTCATTCATGATGGATTAGGGTAGATATTGTACAGGGTTTTGCTCACCACAGCACAAGCATTTGGGAAAATTCATTCTAAACATTGGTGTAACAGCACAGTTTTTGCAGTCTCAGAAAAAAGGTTTCAGGTGTAAGTACAAAAAAAAAGATCAGAAAAGCTTTGAAGCTAATAATGAATTGACCTCCCTCTTGGTGAATGCCTAGATACTATGAGAATAGGCAGGCTGTGAGCCAGGAGTCCTGCCATTAACCTTTTTTCTGATGACGCATACTGCAAACAATGTCCAATTCAGAGGCCGTGTCAGAGGCTGATGGATTGCAGGAGTGAGTGAGGCAATATGGATGCTGAGTTTCAAGGGAGCTAGGAGAAGCAGCCTGCAAGAGAACAGTGTAGGTAAATGTTGAACATGAGGACGGATGGCTGCTGATACAGCTCCAGCRCCCACTGTCTTTCATTCAAATCAATGAACAAGTCCACAGACTGCAGGTGTCATGCTATATCATGTTTTTTCTTTCTTTCTTCCCATCTCTTCTTCAGCACAGGCAAAGATGTAAGCCATGCAAGTCTACTTTACTGTTGGTAACAAAGCAAAGCAAATATAAATGGACTTCGTAAGTGTTTTCTTTCTCTCAACAGCCTATATGTTTTAATCTGCAAGGGCATCAGCAGCACATTAGGTAACAAACAAGCCCTCATCACCATATTCCACCTGAGCTTGCTGGATGATACAGTTTTGCTCAGTCTCATTTAAAATTTCCCTAAAGATGCTGACTAGCCTTGTAAGCTATTGCACCAATTCTGGATTGTAAAAGAAGTGTGGAAAACAACATTTCCTTTGATGTGTAAGAACTCTTAAAAATGATTCTTAGGATCTTTGAATCTGGATACAGGTGATTCTAGGGGATCAGGATATACTCCATTCTTGGCTATCAACACCAGTTTGTTCCTTAGTCCTTTTTGACTAGATTTTAATGTGCCAGGCAATAGGTTTTCTTTAAAAGAAAACCCTTTGGGGCTCTTAGAAAGAAATTCAGGGTGCTTAGATCTTAGCATGCAGTTTTCTGCATCTGAAAACTACCAGCTACTAGTTAAACAGTTTTTAAATCCTCTGTGCCATTTTCTACACATCATATGCTCCCAAACCACTTATATATGCTGAAACCTGTAGGAATCTCTTAGAATTTGTCTGTAGTTTCTGTGCTGTCCTGTCATGCTACCACCATGCACTGTTACAGATCCCTGTTCCACTTCAGTGGTGACGGCATGTTAATGTCAAGACAACTAATTCCCAAATAAATGCTTTTTGGAGTCTTCAGGACAAATGATACTGTTGTTATCCTATSAGTAAAGAGATAAGGTGAAGAAATGGGATGGACAGCTGCTTCATGAACTCTGGATTCTGGTGCTGCAGTAAACTGGGCTGTTTTGCAATTCTCTACGCTCTTCCCTAGTGAATTACAGTTGTCCCTTTGAATATGCAAGGAGTTTGGATAAGCTGGAGTCCTACTGGTGTTCATGGTTCCCTTTCTAAGCACAGTGAGTTATTTGCAAGTTTATGTGACAGCCATTCCCAAGCTTTAAAACCTAAATCCAACTGTGTCAGTTAATGCAGAATGGCAGCACCATTCTCATAGCTCAGCTATGTGAAAAGCAGAACAGTGGCCAAGCATCCCAGTGAAAGCCCACATTAATGCTTGATAGCAAGGTATGAAGTAACAGAGGAGTAAGTCGTAGAGCAAGCGTTCACATGGATGAAGAATTGTGTGGCTTCATCTCACACCACATATTTATTTGAAGTTAGGGCTTTCTTTTCTGCTTATTTTTGCCCTTTGTCACAGTGACGGACTGATGYAGAGTGACACTAGATTATGCAGTAATGTTCTTTCACTCAAGCTTCTTGCTGATCTTGCCTCTAGGGCTCTTCTTGTGAAGAGTGGATACAGCACTTTTCAGACGTTATTCCAAATGGGTGGTTTTACAAATAGCCAATGACTTAGGCAAAGAGCATAGACAATTGTTGAAGATCATTATACAGAAAGACATATGAGGACCCTAAATACAAACCCCTGAAGGCTACAAATGAAAAGTGAAAGGCAATTGCAAACAGACCTTTGAGAAAAAGTAAATAAGGCTTTATGATGTCAAATATGATTGAAGACAAACATGTGAAGACACTAGCAGTAATCAGTCATTATATTTTAAAGTAAAGCACTACAAAATATGTTCCATCTTTGTTCAGTTGCTGAGAAATATATTTAGATTGAGTGTTTTCACTGCACGGCTGTCTGGGCCTGACTGAAAGAACCTCGCTCATGCCAAAATCCCACTGACTTAAGCAGCATTTTTCACAGGAGGAAAAAATCTTTGTCCCAGTTCTCTCTTGCCTCATACTGTGTCATTCAAATATTAGCAAACTAGCTGTAGGACTCAGAAGCATTTACACCAGTTCTACAAGGATATAAAATGATGACACAAGGTACAACACAGAGTGGAGAAATAAGACTGCTGCTGGCAGTGGAAGGTCACCTATAGATGTTCCTCCCAGYGCTGTTCAGGGAGGCTGAAAACAAGTTAGTCATTATTTGAAGAAGATTAAGTTGTGGGTGACTTGGATTGCTGATGTCTGGTGAAATTATGTAGTTTCTACCCACCCTAAGTAACAGTGGCCAGGCCATATGATCACCACAAACTGTGGTCTACTGCCTGATCAGGCACATACATATCTTTGTGTATAAACAAATACGTATACATATATATGTATGTAGATGTGTGTGTACATATGCATACATATACATGTATGTGCATATTTATACACATGCAGTTATACATATTCACACATATATTCATGTATGTATTATATATGTATGTATATGTGTATGTTAGCAGCTTCATATATGTTAACAAGAAATTCTTGTGAGAGAAATAGATTCTCTGAATAAGGTGTCAATTTAAAGCTTAAGACCTAGAAATCATATTTACAGAGCCAAAAGTCCCAAAGGTCTTACTAAACTGTAATTACAATTCTCATCCAGTCAGTCTACATCACTGGAGGGTACATTGCTACATGCTGGTGCTCTTGCTAGTTGAAGTTTGCTCAGCCAACCAGAGAATTAAGCCATTGCCACACACACTGGTTGCTATGCTCAGAGTCCTTTCCCCAGCAAAGTGCATTTAGCTAGTTGCATTGCCCTGTGGATTGTTGCTGTGCCAAAGGCCTTCCTGGCTGAACTATTCTCAGCCAAGCAAAGCCATTGGTTTGGGGGTGAACTCCTCAGGCATGCATGAGACAGGGACCATTTTGGCTCTACCTTTTCACCTTCAAAAGGTGCAGTCCTCTAAAGTGTACCTTAGAGCCTTGATCACAGGTATGTATTTTCCTTTCCATACACCACAGAACACAAAGAGTTCACAAAGAAGCTGCTAAGCAACCTGGCTCCAACATCTGGATGTGAGGTTGCACCTTCAGGGCTTCTTTCTGAGACAGCAGGGATCCCAGTTCGGCTCCATCTGCCAGCATTGTGGCAGATCAACACTCAGCAGATATTGCAAGAGGGCAGCTCTCTCTCCACAAGGATCATCAAGGACAGCACAGGAGGTAGAAGAGCATTTGCAGAGAGCACTGCATAGCCTCCAAGYCTTCTAAAGGCTGATGCTGCACTGGGATTTTTTGGAAGAAAAGATTCCTGCCATGCAATTTGTGACTATCTCCCCTCCAGGACTTCTGCATAAAACTCCTGAGATACACCCAGTCCATATGGGTTTCTCCAAAGCAGACCCGCAAGGCCTGTACCTTGGTAACTGCTTGGCAAAAGGATAAATGTATCAGGACCAAATACTAATGCCATCAGAAGGTCAATAATAAAAGGGGGCTCAAAATAGCTTTTACAGTCAGTCATAAAGGGGAAAAGAAACACAGCTCAGTTAAATATTATGTCATAATACTGTCTCCTTTTTCCTCAGAACGGCTTACATTTCCTCACCTAGTAGGGAAAACTTAGAAAGATCTCTATATGCCACTCTTTGTATTCTCAGGCCTCTCCGCCTGTGGTGGGAAGGAGCTCTCCTCACAACTTTTCTCCCACACATAAAATCCCCCCACATGCACACTGGATACAGCCTCCACCTCCCTTCAATCTCTCAATAAATATGCATGCCAAGGGTTATCACGTGGAGGGTCATTTTCAGTACTAGCAATGGAAAAAATATCCAATATCCAACCATTACTAAAGTAGTAAATCTAGTCACTTTGCAATTGCACTCCTCAGTTTCCAAGCCCCCAGATTCCTGATATATTCCATATTTTGCTTTTTATTTTGTTTTCCATTTGGCAAAGGACAGGCTCTGAACCAGTATGAAGAAAAACAACTGTTCTTTTTTCTTTTCTTTTTTTTTTTTTCACTGTGCTATCTCTGCTCCAAGTCAGAGCAGGTAGCGCTTATCATTTCCTCTGTACCGCAAACACCAGCGTGCATTCATTTCCTGCCGGCCAGTCCCAAACTACAAGCTAACATTGTTTTCAAGGCCTCTCTCACTTGGACGCAACAGCAGTTATGCCGCACAGCTCTTCCTGTTGATGTCAGGCCTCTCTTCCTCTCTAAGCAAATGTACTTCCTGCCAGCATATGTATCCTTTTCCATGAGGACTAGCAGGAGCCATTTTCCTACAAAGCAGCTGAAAAAAAAGGGGGGAGGGGGGTAGTGGAGACAGGACTGTAGTGGGGAGGAGCAGAGGGGAACTTTTTCTTCTTGCAGTGTTGAAGAACCTCGGGGTGTATCTGGGGCACCTCTCACTAAGAAGGAGAGARAGGAAAGATAAGAGGTCGACACAACAGAACGATGTCTCAGGGATGCCAGTGTTTGCAAGTACCAGAGAGATCATGTATTAGCAGAGAACATCAGAGAGTAATTATGGCTGCCGATTTCCCGCTGCTAAGGAATGTAAGCTCACAAAAGAAAAGCTACAGCCACAGCCCCCATGCTCCAGCAGCACTGTCATAAGCTGTGGGAGATGCCAAGACCTTTACACTAGAACATTGCCTTCATTTTTATTCTTTCAAATGGAGGAATCTCTGCTGCTGCTGGTAGTGTTTCACCAACATGGAGAAACTGGATGCTGATTGCAGAATGTGGCTTATGCTCCTCAGATTGCCATCAGGTGGGCCAGTGCCCCAGTGGGGTAGGGAAAACCTAACCCRACACCAATTTTGAGCTCCCTTGGTCCATGGCATTTCAGGGTTTGCATTTATCCCATTGGGAGAAGCTGATGGGCTTCTCCAGCTTCCCCAGAATAACCCTTATGAGGAGGTTATCAGTTTACTGGAGACTGTGGACAAGATCATCYGGGTGAGGAGTCCCCAAGCACACCTCTGGCAGGACTTGCTGTGTGGGCACTGGCAGATATGTGCAGAGAAGGAGGCAAGCACAGAAGAATGTATTTGCACTGCCCTTAGCACAGCAGGTCTGATGGCCAGAGGTAACACCTCAGCATATACCGTAACGACTGAGAGCATCGAAGACCGTAAACACACTGCTGATGATACCAGGCTCTGCACTGCATAAGCAGCAGCCCGAGCACATGGGATTGCAGGCTGCAACAGGGCAGAACGCAAACGGCAGCACAGCCAGCCGTAGCAAAGGCATTTCCTGCCCTCCGGAGCACTTCAACAACTACACAGCTCCCGCCACCTCCAGCGCAGGGCGAGGAGCTGGCTTGCACGTTTACCCTGCAAACAGAGGTTTCCACTACCTAGGGAATGACTGGGGAAATAGAGACCTCCAGCATTTTCTGTACCACTCCTAAAACTACTGCCAAAACAAGGGAAAGGGTTTTACAACAGTGCCTGTTGCTGGCAATAGGCCTGGTCCCTCAGAGTCTCAAATACTGCTCCTGATGAGAATCAGGAGATCATCCTCTGAGATGGGTTTGATCTATATTTTAATAGAGTATATATTTATCAAATGATTTTCCTCTTTTTTTCTCATCTGTTYCCTGGTCACCTCCTTACATCACTGTACAAACTAAAGAGTTACATTTCCAGTCTCCTTTAACCGGGTATAAGCTGTCACATAGGTTGATGAAATCACTCCAGCTTTATGCAATTGTAGCCAACAGCAGATGTGGGCCTCAACTCTAGCAGATCCAGCAGAGCTGCAAGAGAATGAACTGGAGCTTAGTTTTTCCTCACAAGCAGTAATCCTTACTCAAGGTGCGATTTCAAAATCTTYATTGTTGGCAAGAGAGTGAGATGTAAAGGGAAAAAGCCCACCTACTTTCTCACAGTAGAAGCTGGCCAGGGCARCTGAAATTTTTTGCACTGACATTTCAGAAAGCCTTCCTGGGTGCAAAAGCCTCACTGTGGGACCATTCAGAGCCCAGCCCTGTGYAGTTAAGCTCTGCTGGAGCTTTGCCACTGCTTGCACATGCGTAGGATGCAGCACCAGAAGAGAAGGCCTCCCCATGCTATTTACAGTGCTCCAGCCTACACAGTGCCAGCTGCTTTACTGGAAGGTGCTTGACAGACAGCAGTACCAGCTGAAACCCATGAGCATTGAGGACACGGAGTGCTTTGCAGGATTGGACCCTATTTCCAAAGCTGTTCTCTGAGCAAAACCGCACTTTCAATAAAGAGCGCTCAATAGAAACAGATTCGGTATTCCACAGAACTCACATTTTCCTCTTGCGCACTCCTTCTCCTTTAATATGGCTTTCTATTCGTGAATGAATTACCTCAATCCCTCTTAAGCAATGTACTGACCAGGAAGAGGGTGTGGGGATTATTAATGGAAAAATCCTTGAATCTTTTAGCCTTGTGCATGGCTATAGTTACAAGGAAAACAGGATACCACACTGCATACAGGGAGGAGGAAGAGAAAAAGAGCAAAAACTCTAASAATCTGCAGGGACAACTTGCAAGGAAGAGCAAAGTAACAGTGGTAAATAGGCACAGCTGGCACAAATTACGAGGGGAGAAACAAATGCACAATAGCAATCTGCAAAGGGTATAAATGCTGCAGAGGGAAAGGGCTTGTTCTGGATGATCAAGAGGTTGTAGCTAGGAGTGACTGAATGAAATTATAAGGAGAAATTTAGGTTGAACGGTAGAAAAAATGTCAAAGGAGTGAGATACAGTATCATGATGTAGAATTGCCTTTGCAAGGGGAGGGGTGTGAACAACGCTGTGTGGATGTTTAAAATTAGGCAGGAGACTACTCTGAAGGGAACAGTCCAGCACTGGCCTCTGTGACAAGAACAAAATAATCTTTCTGGCCTTCCCATTTTTAGTATTATTATCAGGTAATACATTTAAAGTCACAGTGAGATCTCCTGGAAGAGTTTGTTATACTAATAATAAAGGAAAGCATGTAGTGCCAACACTTGCTACAACAAGGGACAACCACAACCAGCAGCTGGAATTTAAATTGGATACTAAAGCATGCGGGAAGAAAGGCCACTTGAAAATCTTCCAGCAGAATGATTTTCCAGTGGGAATGTGTGCGTTTCACAGAATYAAAATGTTTCATGGGAATGTAGAGATTCCATTCAATTTTTCAACCAAAGAACCATCTAAATATATTGTTTCCAGAAGACTAAATATGTTCATTTCAATATCGTTATTCTCAATGTAATGTTACCCTTAGGAGAACTTTTATTTAGGAGAAGTTTCTACTTTGTTATTCTGCTTCCAGATGAAAGGAAATCTTGTAGCAGTGAAAGATGGCACATTGTGCAAAACAAAAACTGGGTGTTTCAACCAGCTCTAATGTGTATCAAGTAATATTAACAGAAAATGGGTAGAGGGTTTGCTCTTTGCACATATACAAGGAGAGCAGCACAGTGACTCGCAAGCTGAAGTCCAGAATATCGTRTGTGTTTCTTATCAATGAATAAAAGAAAAATGAAGCAAACATCCTACAGTTTGCATTTCAGCCCCTGGGATACAAAAACCTTCACTGGAAATCTTATCTGTATCTCCTGTCCCCCATTGTGAGGATGAAACTCCAGCACAGTCTTAGAGAATGTGCTTCACTTCCATTAGCAAAAATCTAACCCCTTGGTAAAGAATCATGAATTAACAGAGGATAAGTATCATTCTCATCCCATAGGTACAAAAAAAGGGAAACAGAAATGAGTTGGCGGTGTGAGGTCATGCAGTGAGTGAGTGGAARAACTAAGGTCAAAGCTCATAGCTTTGATTCCCACTTTGTAACTAAACCACAAGGCCACTTTTCTTGTATCTAAACTCTTAGTAAGCAGATTTACCTTTAAAAGTTCAGAAGTTGATAAAGCGCACAGAGATTGCAATTGCAAGCTTATCAGAGTCACTGACCCAGGAAGTCAAGATGAGAATCTCATACAGATATGCTTTCTTCAGAGAGGCTCAATTCTTCCTGGGATTCTACCAAACCAGAAAGACCCTCCTTACTCTAAACTTCTAGTCAAAATCTGTACACACAGATAAAAACCTCAGGAGGTGATTTGATTCAGAGACTACCAACTAGTTTCTTGAAGCAAAGTTTGGGGTTGGCTGTTGTAAGAGTCTTGTACCAAAAGACAAGATTTCAGTCCCCCTGTGCCTGGGAATGTCTGGAACTGGATCTACATTTTGTGGCTTGGTCTCACTTCTATTTCTTTTCTTTTTTCCTCTTGAATGGTTCTCTTGTAACTAATACCACAATAATGGCAAGAAGCTACSCAGAGGCCATCTGGGGAGAGGCTGCATTATTTCTGATCATTTTAGGGAATGGAGGTTGATGGTGCGAGGGAGGGGAAGCCTAACTCCACTGGAAAAGATGTCCTATCTATTCACAAATCAGTTATTCTAAATTTCTCTCATTCCCTGTCCTCTGACCTCTTCTTTCTCCTCAACTCTCCATCAGTTTCCTCTCTTTACCTTTCATTATTTCACAGGGCACTCAGTTTCCTGCATAATTTTATTCTCATAGAGGCCAGGAAATCTCAAGCCTCAGCTTTGGGATCTGGACCTAGGTTTAAACTACCTCCCCAGCAAAAAGCAATTTGGATCTAGTGTTTACAATTCGGGACCACATCTTCTGGCTGCAGCTCTAAACTGGATCAAAAACTTTTGTTCCTAGCTTTTGTTCCCTTCTCTATTCCCTTGAAATGTCAGCAAACATGATGGTTTTGTTGATGCCATCAGGGTGGTCTGACCGCTTCCCACGCTGGGCATGCAGATCGGGTAGCTGCGGAGTGCTCAGTAATTCACTGGGTGTCTCCTCTAGGATGTTGTTGTTCCTCACACCAAGGCAGTGGCCTAAAGCAGCAATACTGCCATGAAATCAACAGCAAACAAATCCACGTCCAGCTGGCCTGGCTCTCAAAAGCACACAGAGACTGTTTGCTCCAAACCAGCAGCTGCCTATGCTGCCAGGAGGGCAGTAAGCCACCCTGGGAACTCCAGACTCTCCTTGGGTATTGGGATGGACAGCCACTCCTTCACACCCCCTCCTCAGTATTACCTATGGTGTTTGGAAGAAAGTTCAAAATACAAGTATTACTGCTGTCTCCTGAGCCAACTCAGAACTCTTCACTGCTGTTCAAGCTCTCTGCCACTTTCCCAAACTGAAATGGCTTCAGTGGAAAGACATAGGCATGTCCTACCCCAGCTCCCTCCTGGCACTTCACCAGAGGTCTCACAGTCACTCTGAGACAAACCGAGATCTGTCTGACTCTTGCTCAGCACTGGCTACACAGCAGGGTAGGGGCAGGTGGCACTGTCAGCCATCCTGGCCAGGGTCACTACCTACAAGGCTATGGCTGAGCCCAACAGGCTCCACTTGAACCACAAAATGTGGCTGCTGCTTTCACRGCATCACAGGGTAGTTCATAAGAGAACTGGGGAGAAAGATATACTGTGAACCAACTGCCAATCACGGACCATATTTCTCTGCTCCATCACAGAAACCAATTTCAAACTGCACTGGCTGGTAGGGTTTGCCTTAGCATCACTCTCCTGCACAGCCTGAAGYGTTTGTACCAAGGTGCATCCTCACAGCACTTCCAGGACATTTATGCTGCTCTCTCTGCACTGCCTGCCAATATGCTGCAAAAAAATCAGTTGTGATCTCAGCCTTGCTGAAATAACATKTTTGGCTTCAGTCTGAAGAGCCTGAGTAACACTGCTTTAGTGCACTTCCCATCTGACCATCGTGTTAAGGATGCGACCGTCATATTTAGGAACATGCTGTGGCTCTTTCTGCTCTGCACCTCTCTCAGTTTCTATCAGTCTGGTTCTACCACAGTATTTCATCCCACTTTTACTACCAATTCATTTTCTCCAATTACAACCAAGAAGGGCTCTGGCCGAAAGGGAATTTTGCAGTATGTCTCCAAAAAGATCAAATTTGTCTGCAGTTTGGCTTCATGTTAGGTTATTCCACAGTCAAGCACTCTCACAACAGACAATGCCTTGTCTCCAGTTCTCCAGAATTTCCCATGCAAGCACTGTCATCAAAGCTTTCAACCTGAGTGCTCCTCCGATTCACATCCAGCCTCACCAATACGTTTTCAGCAGTGTGTCCCTGTAGAAATCCAAGCCAATGCAATGTTCCTCTGTTGGAGTTGATCTTCAATGCCAACTGCAGTAAATTACAATGGTATTACCTGATGTTGACAAATCCACCTAAAATTTTCTTTTTCACTCCTGACAGTTTCATTCTGGTGCATTTCTTGGACTTCCCTGGGCTAATTCATGGCTCACACTGGTGGTAACAGGGCAAGTGGGAATGTTGCAGAAGTTTGTCAGAGGACTTCTGTGTGTACACAAGTCACATAGACTTTGCTTTTRTGCTGCTGTTTTATAGACCTAATTGATAATCCCCTTTAAAACTGGAAACACTTGCTGTATGTGTAAATGGTGTATATTTGAAGTGTTTCCACACCAGTTGCCTGCAGCATCCCAGATTTATACCAGCGTCACTGAGGTCAGAAGCTGGCTCTGTGCCATACAGCCTGTGCTTCTGGAGGGGCTCAGTGGTAAAAGGCAGTCTGCTGAAATGGAAGCAAGGTATCAGTGTGCCTCAAGGTGCTAGAAACACTTTTCAGAGCCATAGTAACAAAATGAAGTCACCTTTTCTCTGCCAGCTTCTTGTGTCTTAGTATGAAAGACCCCATATATCGGAGCACTTGAAATAATGCACTGACTATCAAGAGCCACAGCCACTGTACAGCCTAGGAGCAGCCTAGCCTGTTTCCCAACAGAGCCCCTTGGCTTGTATGGCCCTGCAACATCTGTCTTTGCCACACAGCCTTGTACRTTCCCTTCTACTCCGTAGCCACACACACCAGATGACAGCTGGGCAGGGGACAACYGATCAGGCCAACCATACATCTGGCCCACATGAGCAGAGTAGGAAAGGGACTGCAGAGAGACACGTCAGTGTAAATATATGAAGTACAGATGTAGCTCTCATGGAATACAGACCAGTGCCCAGGCTCCTTGGGCACAGATGGTCCTATGTCCCATGTAGAGTTAGAGCCTGGTTTCACATATGTAGTACAGACTCCTTTGCACACAGACACATGTGCAGTGTTCAGGCCATCCCAGGATTTTAGGATGCGTCTGGGGAGAGCATGATACRGGAGTCAGATGGATAAACCCCACAAGTAATGTGTTAACCTTGATCTGAAACGCTGGGTATAGCCTAGTATGTAACAGTCACCTTGGTTTTAAGGCGTGCAAGCAGACAATTGGRTGGATGATGGATGGATGGGACTTGGGATAGAAGAAGAGATGAAATATTTTAGATCACACTACAGCCCTACTGACAAAGTGCTTGGGAGTCACAGTCAGGTGTGTATCAGCAAGCTTGTCTTGCAGAGAAGAAACAAAGGAAATGTTGCAAAAGATAGTAAAATTCCCAAGGAAATACATGGAATTTATGAATCTGGCTTGCCTGACCATGACCTGAGACTACTTTATAAATCTTATCAAGAAGGCAGCACTGGCTGACAGAACACAACAGCTAATCACAAAATCCAAAGAATATACATTATGCGCTCAGCTAGTGACATTTTAAAGCCTTTAATTTTTTGCATCTGTAGGCTCCTGGCCTGTAATGTTCACTCTCTCTTCCTTTGGAGCCAAGCTAGAGACAGACTCAGATAAAAACCTTGCAGCTGAACACCCCAGATTTCAGGGRAATTGAACTCAAGAGTCAGTACTTCAAATTTGGCCCTGATTAGAGCAATTTGAGAAGAGCCAGCTCAGAATGACCATCTTCATTTGCCATTTTGGGCAGGAGACAGCAGAGAGGCCAGTGCCAGACTYCCAGAGTGACTCTACGCAGGCTCAAGGGTTTGGTGCAGAGATATGCAAAGCCCAGCTGCAACTCAAGTCAGCCTTGCAGACCTGCAGATTGGAAGGCAATAGACACTAGGTCTATTTCTTCTTATTTCAGGTTTTATTAGGGAAATTTCTTACACTTTGATTTGGTAGTGCTTGGATGACCTCAGTCCCCTTCTACACAACAGCCTGGGTGCTCCTAATATGTATCTTTATCTTGGAAAAATATGAATTCGCAGAACAAGAATGTTAGGACTTTATTCATGCAAAAAGCCATCTCCACACCCACAAAATTAGAAGCAGCTATAGCAAAATCCTTTGAAGGAAAACAGCAGTGATTTTTATTACTGCCTTATATGAGCTCAGAATGTTGCAAACTTAAACAAGACAATTATAAAGCTGAGTATTTAAAAATACTTAATGTTTCACAGTCTCTTGTGAGATGAATCAGGTATCTAAACAATCCGGGGACTACAAAATCCATCAGGAAACACAGACAGATGAGAAATATCAAGACAGGAAGGTTCAGGGCTGCCATTGGAAAGACAAGGAACAGCAGGAGATTCCCGCAGCTCCTTTTGGGCAAGAAATGTTAGTACTACATGGATGTGTACACTAAACAAAAAGGGGAAGAAAAGGAGAGAGCTATAAAAGGTTTCTTCAAGTCTCCTGCTGTTCTGTGTCTTTCTCACTTTGCTCTGATCTCCATGTAGATGTCACTGGCTGGCAGGATGACTGCTTCCTGCTTCATGATTTCATATTTAATTCTTTCTATATAAAAGGAATCTAAAGGAAATTATTACAAACGTTTTGGCCATGCTGCCTCAAATGATTAGAAACTATTTTTTTTCTGTACAGCCATTCTCTTTTTTTTCCTTTTTTCTTTTTTTTTCTCCTTTAAGAGAATGGTTAGATGCTACCATAAACGCTTTCCAGCCTTGAGCTAGTGGGAGATGGCATGTGGAAGGCAAGCACAGCCCAGGCCTGGAAAAAAAGAGGCTCCAGCCCAGGACAACCCAGCAGTTCAGGGCGGCGTTCTCGGCAGCGGTTCATTTCAGAGAGCCGTTGCTGCCTGAAACTGCTTTGGGTGTAGCAATGCTGTGCTCATCCCCCGGCACTCCATGAAAGAGGCAACTGTTCCACGTTGGGAATGCCGGGAAGGCTCTGGCCGCCGGCGGCTGCCAGAGGCGCCCTCATTAAAGCCCCATTGTTAGGCTCTCTCCAGCAGCACCGCCGAACTGCTCCCCTGTGCCGCCTCTGTCAGCCCAGCGGTTTGAGACGAGGCAAATAAATAAATGTGGTCGGTGCTGGGAACAACAAAGATTGGGGGAAGCAAGGAAAGAGGAAGCAACAAAAATTTCTCTAATGTGCTACGTTTCTGCACAGACAAATGCCAAGGGGTTGCTTTTCTGGGCTCTGTTTCTTTTGTCTTTCTGACTCCTAGATCTTGCTGTACTAAGGGTTTTGGGACGCTAACAAACACACTGCAAACACAAGAAGGGGTGTTGCAGGAAAAGGGCATTGAGATCATGCTTAATCAAACTTCCTTACATTTTGATAGCTCCAGCTCTGCCACATGATAAGTCAGTCATCTCTTTGCCTTTGAAATTCTCTACAGCGTCCACAGCTGAGCCACACACATAAGGCCAAGACTTGAATCCCAATGTTACCAAACAGCTGAAGGGTTTCAGAGGCAAAATAGTACCAGGTTGAGTTCATCTCTCTGCACTGGCAGCCTACGCAAAGGGAGACACACTGCATGATCTAACGGCGCAAACTTCTTGGAGACTGTGAAACCAGGGAGCTTTTGATTCATGGCACCATAGCGCAAGCCTCCCAGGCCAAAGAAGCTGATGTACTCYATTGCCTCAGTGGGCAGTGGAGCTGACAATGTTGAAAAGTATTGCAAGTTTACCCAAGCGAGACAGAGCTGCTGTTGCTCACAGCCATAGACTCTGGAACCGTTCAGAGCGTGAAGCTCATTTCTGAATCAATTAGGCACTAAAAGTAGAATGTAAAAAATGTAGTTAGCTGATGAAAAACTGCATCCCTCGTGTTGCAGCAATTCAGTGGCRCTTCATTGCACTCTGCAAAACCATGTTTGTTTCTGGGGTTGCAAGTAGCCAGAAATAATTCCCTCACTTCTTACTCTTGCTCAGTTTTGGGTAAGAGTCTGGAAGAGGGATTTTGATTAACAAGAACTGTTGGCACTGCAAGTATCTTCACTCACCACTGGTTCTGATGAACATTATTTCTGTCTACCTTCTGGCTGGCTGCACCCAGAAAATTATGTCTTCGTCTGCTCTACCCCTACTACCAAACCTGCTCAGATTTTGAACTTTGCTCAAAAAACTTCATTCTCCCCTTCTGGTCCTCTCTCTTCTACCCTCACTAGCAGTCTCCAGTTGTTCCTACATGACCCCATTTGCACTCAGACTAGTTATTTCCAACCTTTCCCTCTTCCAGTTCAAGCATATTAGGATTTCCTCACATGCTTTCTCCATCCTACTTTTGTCCTTATTCCCTTTCCCCACTCATTCCTTCTGGTCTGCTTTTTTTGTTTCTCCGCCATGCTTCCTCTCTCCCAGCCATTTCCTTGGAAACATTATTATTAGCTTCTATGAACAGCCTCAGGTTAGGGCTGCCCCCAAACCAAAACTTGCTGCTGGTGACTTGTAGGTGGCAGTCCTTGCCATAAGTTGGTAATGAACCATGTCCCATGAGGACCAAAGAGAAAGCTGTGCTATTGCATCYACTCCCTCCTAAAGTACTGGCTGTAAAATGAAGATTGCAGTCTTGCAGAAAGTTCTTGTAGCACTTTTTTTTGTTTGTTTTCCAAGATTAGCAGAATTAAAGACAGTATCCTGGCCAAATTCCAGTTTAGGTAATCCCTTCTGCTATTTCAGATAGATGCYGCATTGTTTTTCCATTTCCTAGCCCCAGAGGTTAGCTGGTAAATGGCTGTCATGTTCTGCTCAAAGCTAAAACCTCACGTATTAGGGCAYAGGGTAGCCACTAACTCAAGAGCAAGAGGAAGCAGCCTTCCTCTCTAGGYCTGTAATGCCACCATGGTGTTCCTCACATCTCCCCCTGAAGCCCCTGCTATGGGGCCTGCCTGAGACAGGCAAGCTGGGTGAGTGCCATTCTTTTCTTCCCTCACTGTGATCCAATATGACACTGCCCACAGTTGCGAGGGCCTGCTTTTCAGTATTGGATGATGCAAGTCACATAGTTGGGACCTTTCACATTTAATAATAATCATAATAGTGAGAATTTAGTGTAAAAAAAAAAGATGATACCAGCATCATTTAGCTACTGGGGGAAGTAGGACATGGAAAGAGGAGTGGCCTGAGGTCTCCTAGTGAGTCAAGCAGAGGCAGGAACAGTTTGTCATAGGCTGTGGTGTCCCACTGGTGTGGCTCCTACCACCTCTTTCGCTCTGTGCAATTCAAACACAAATCTGGGCAACTCAGCCTTCCTTCTAGAAGTATGAACAGGGATTTTAAATGAAAAACAAAAGGTACAATTATGAGCTGCTTACATCAACAGCTCGTACAAGTTACCAAACTGGTCGCTGGATGAAGGAAGCCAGGCTGAGGTGCAAAAACTCATTTTGTGAGTGAGTGTCAATGCCCCTTTTAAATCACTTGCAACTTCCTCCACTCACGGCATTCCACAGCGGACGGCGCTGCCCAGGGCTGGAGGCGGGGAGGGRCTTGTTCCTAATGTTTCAGACAACTGTGTTGCTGGTAGCTCGCAAAAGTGCTCAGCTGAAACTGCTGACACACGTCAAATTCCCCAAGCGACSTAACTGGCCCAGCCAAGTGAGTTCAAGGAGCCATCTGGCCGGAGCTGCGGAGCCCACGTGCCAGGCGCCTGCCTCTCGCTCCCCGGCCCGGCATAATTGGACACTGTTCAGCCACTGAATCGCGGCTCTGTTGGGCCGCAGCTCGTCTCGTACGGACGAGCCACTTAACATGCAAACGGCCGAAGGAAGGAGAGGGTCAGAGATGGCCCGTGCGCCTTCCTTTCCTCAGCAATAAACGCAGGGAGGAGAGCGCGGTTTGTGGAAGAGCAGGGGGAGGCAGAAGCCCCCTCAAATACTTCCCATTCAAGCCCCAATGTGTCACACACAGCCCTCGTCAAATTCAGAGAAGTTTTTTCTGCCTTACACAGGTTTTTGTCTCGAGTCAGTTCCCTGTGAACTTTGAGGCAGCGCCCGAAGCAGCCTGAATGATAAACATGTGAAAATTTTACATATTCTACAAAATATCTCTGGCAAGGGGCAGGAAAACGTTTTCCGGATTTCTCCTGTTCTCCCAAGCAAGCCCTCAGGTTTGTTTTTCCCTTTTCTACCTATGCTCACTCAATTTTTTTTCATAGGTATATAATCCTGTAAGGAAAGAGCCTTGCTATCATATTTGGTCCATCTGCTACATTATTCCACCGTCCCGCAGTGAGTTCAAATCTGAAGTAAGAGACGCATGAAAAAACCCTCGTAGGGCACCCKTATTAGGCAGGGACAAGCCTCAAAGCCTTTAGGATCCAGAGTTGCAGTTCAGGCCCGTCTCTAATGCSCAAGAGCTAACATCAGTAATTTAACGAGTGCCTTACATCCTGAAATGCTTTACAAATTACAAAAACAAGACTCTCCCCACCCTCCTCTGGGCTAGGAGGTGGCAGTTGCTGCACTGGGCAGAGCCCCACTACGTGACTGAGCGAAAATAAACCATGGCTCGGACTGAAACTGCTTGTGGAAAGGAAAAGAAGCAGCACTAAATGTACATATGTTAAAAAGTCCCCATCCCCTCGAAACAAAAGGTAGACTTTTTTTAAGGTGTCCATATCCAAACAGTAACATTTCCTTACGTGATGCCAGGGTGGTAACTTGACTAACGGAYTGTAAGTTTGCCATCTCCTGAATAACCCACTATGCTCATGCAGCAGGTCATCTTGGGCAACTCCCGTGCAAGCACTAACCAGACATAAGCCTGCTTGGGGTCTAATTGCTGTAAGTACAGCTTAAGGCTGAATAACTGCGTGCTTATTTAGCTGCCATGTTTAGGAGTCGTAAGTAGTATCCAGTTAATCTTCTCAAATCTCATTACTGCTGCRGAGTGACAGACGGTCATTTTAGAAGGCTAGAAATGAGGACTAATTAGAACTTCTAACCCTCTGTTGTATTTATTACAGTGGTTCCCTCCCTGTCTCCGAAGCCCGGTTATTAGCAACGGCAGGGAGCTGCCTCCACTGCTRCTCTGTGTGTGCCACCTCCCGGACCCTGGGTGCTGCAGGTAGAGTCACCTAGGCCCAGCGCTTCTGGGGATGGGGCTGCARAAGGTCTTCCCTCCTTGTTCAGATTACCCCAAGTCTGAGGTGGGACCCCCAAATCCAGGCCACTGGTGCCTGGAACTGAATTTTTCTGACTCAGACTCCTTTTGTGGATTTACGCAGCGCATCTGGGGCAGCAGTATGTGACTGACACTCACTATTGAGCCAGGAAGGAAGAATAATGGACTCGATAGATCAAACCCAGCTCTTCCCATTTACTGCTCTTAAGCCCGCCTTAGGCGCAGACGCTTGATGTATTGACTTTGGCAACACATGCATACTGCCATCCTGCCAATAAAGTTATTGAAATGGAAAAAAAAAGAAGAAGAAAAAGAAAGAAACAAGTAAGTATGGAGACACTGAAAACATTTGAAATAAGGAAGAATCCCCTACGCACTCTCTGTAACCCTGAGCCTTTGCCTCAAGCTAAACTCCACTTTCTTTTTAGAGGATCCAAAACATTTGTTTTAACTTTTTTTGTTGCATTCCTCTACCTTGTTGTACTTCTGGTTTCCAGCCGAGCCTGGAAGGGAGAGAACAGAATTATACAAGGAAGTCTGTTGCTCTATTTTTCTGGCTTGATTAGAAGCAGAAGGTGCAGTAAATCTTACAAGGGAGTTTGTTCTCATTTAGTCTCTCATGTATCTAAAATTACCTGACCAGAGAAACAGTGAGGAAAATGCAATACCAGGTGGAGAACACTAGGAGGAGAAGAGAAAGAGCTAAATGGTGAAGCTGTTCCCTCACTTGGATTTTGCATGAGTAAAGAAAGCAATTCAGTCCTGCTGCCAGCTTGTTTATTTCACACAAATTGAGACACTGACACCAGAGGTCCAGAAGGAGGGCTTATCCTGCCTGATCACACCTCTGAACCTCCTGAGGTTTAACTGCCATCACTGCACACAGCACCATAATGAAAGATGAATAGAAAAACAAGCATTAGTTGCAAACAGAGCAAAGGGTCTCCGCATGCTGGTTGGCCCTGTGATGCTGCCAAACTGCCAGTCTGCCACAGCAGTCAATCACATTCACTGATGGAGATGGCAAATACAAAATACTAACAGTGTCAAAAATATCCCAGCTGAAATATTCAGATCCAGATTATCGAACCCCACCCTTTTCCTCAATACCTGGTTTTCCGGGTTTGCTAAACCAGCATTTTTTGATGAACCAGTGAATATAGATGGTGGCCACTGCACAGATCTAGCCTGGCTCCCACTCTGAGCCCTGCATCSCACGTTTATGGAAGGTCTGTGAGCATGCCGGCAGCTTTCAGAACAACAGACGGTGCCAATGCTGCTGTGTTTTGTGAAAACCAGGGTRGTATTCTATAAATGAAGTTTGACTGGAGAAGCTGACCTGGTCTCCTGTCACACTGTAAAAAACAGATTAAGTTATATCAGGAAAGTTCTCTGGCCATTTGGATCTTCAGACCCTGTTTCCAAGATGCAGGTACAGCTCCTTTAACCATTTCACCATGCGACAGTACTTAATCGTGTTACAAACCCAAAYGCACACTGCAGTCACAGACGGGAGAAAGCAGAGAAAGGGCATGAGATATACCTTGGGCTTTACATTTGGTTTAGATATTAGTTTTTGTTCTTTCTTTAACTGTTCTGCACTTTATAGAACTAAACAAAGCCGCCTGTTCCAGATGATAAATCTTAAAGCTACTTCTGGCCCCAGAGAGCACAGGAGATAATAGCATTTCCAAAGGCATTTAGTTAGTTGAGCCGTAAGTGTAGAAGAGGGCAGAGAGAGGAGCTGGAGATAAATGGCTACAAACCCCACTCAGCTGCTCAGGGCAGATTTCCGAGCAAAGCAGCCACAGCTGAGAATCACACACTACGGTGCAGGATCTCCCTGCCCTTGGCCAGTCCCTGCGCAGGAGAAGGGCAATGTAACACAGCCACCACAAAAGGGAGAAGTCGAGCTACAATTTCCCTGGTCTGTGCACAGCATCTTCAAGAGGGCTATATAGCCATCCACTTAAGAAAGGTGTGCTGCTTCACAGCATTATGTGTAGACTTTCCCTTAAGCCTGTACAGCTTTCATAAAATGCAGCATATCAATGTATTMTATAAAGCATACATGAATTTGTTTGAGCTGGCCAGCAGCAAGACTGCAGAAACCATTAAAGAACAGGAGCCCTTTATGAAAGCCARTGCATTTTTAGCATTAACCAGGGCAGAAAGGATCCTTAATACTGACCCAATTGCATATTCCCAGCCTGGCTTAGAAGACCAAGGCCAATTTCTGATAGAAACTGTCTAAATTATTAGCAACAGTTTCTGCTGCTGCTGCTAGGGTAACTCTTTCCACATGTGCACTAAGTTATTTCAGTCCAAGTGGCTATCCAGCCAACCCATCATTGCTTGGGACCGGGGTTGTCATGCATGGCATCATTTGCTGGCACCAGGATGGGCACATGCTGGTTTGAATCTAGGCAAGATCATTCTTCCAAAGGGGGAGTAGGGCACCTGGAGGGCACCTGAATGAAGGCATTTATTTGCAAAAGTGTGCTTTCCTCTTTTCCTTTTGGTGCACTGTTAGGGTGAAAAGGTGCCTCCACCAGGCTGAACAGAGGGAATCTAATCCAGCTGCAGAATTGTGTTCAAGGCAGGAAAGAGAGATACTGAAGAGGGAGAGGACTGGGACTTCCCTGTCTGCTGAAGTGGTGTGCGCTAGAAGACTTGTATTGTTGAGAGCTGAACTCCTCTCTCTCACATGCACAATAGCAGCATTGATGCGACAYTTGGGTAAGGGTGAAGGTTAGTATCAGTGTCTTTAACTTTATTACATGTAAGGGCCTATGCATTGGGCAACAAGCTACATCTAAAGCCTGTGGTAAGCACTTTCATATCTGTAGTCACACTGGTACAGGAGACTTGAAAGTCTGATTGTGGTCTCAGATAAACACAGAAAACAGAGAGCTACATTATTGAATTAAGTATGAAAGTTAATAATACAGTCAGCTCAGTTGCCCCACATTATTTAATTTAACACTAAATTCAATTTATGTTACACTGCTCTCTGTCTGTGTCCATTGTAARCAGGCTGCAGATTTTTTTGTTGACAATGCAAAACACGTTCACTGAAGTTATCAGCCGAGAAGCTGAAGGCTCTGGCATATGAACAAAGGATGGYTGGGCTTAAGGCTCTGGGGATGGGTGGAAAGTACAAGGACACATTAGTTGCCCTAAAAGCAAACATCAGTAGAACCTGCTAGCAGTATTTATATTGTAATAGGTATCTATAGGTTTCTGTACCAAAGCTCTGACAAAGTGTATCATCTGGCACCCTGTTTGCGGTTTAGGACTAGTGTTGGAGTTGGACAGGTCACCATCCTTTAATCATCTTCCATTTGTATTTCACACTCAGGAAAACTACATCTGGTGCAGATCAGAGATCCAGTCGAAGCAATGATGGGAGCAGTCAGTTTGACAGCTGCCTCACCCCATG
This sequence comes from Rhea americana, assembly GCF_003343005.1. Lineage (NCBI taxonomy): Eukaryota > Metazoa > Chordata > Aves > Rheiformes > Rheidae > Rhea > Rhea americana. The sequence goes on along the minus strand of NW_028185328.1, from coordinate 405,734 downwards.
CCCTTCAGAGCAGGGTATACTATTACCAACAGGCTGTTTTCATTTTCCCCATTACAGTTAAAGGAAAAACACTGGAACATAAACCTTTGGCATAGCCGTGATTTTGCCAGCAAATGTTGTGTCTGCAGAACCACATCATATATGCAAAGCCCTGGTTACAGATGTAACCTTTTTAGTATTTTACCTGTCACAAGCTCCCCAGACTAGAACCAGGCCGACATCAAAACTTTGAATGCGAACTGCAGAAAATTGGGGATCTCCCCAACTACTTGTTCAACRTTTCTGTAACAGCCTATGTAATACATACACCTTTTACTGTGCCAGTATTTCATCCACTGCAGATATTTCCCTAGGTCTGAGAGCTATRATATCACAGGCACTGAAGCCCCTAGTCCTCATTGCTGCAAGTCCAGATGAAATCTGCTGTTACCAAGAAAGAGAAAACATTTGCTAAATCAAAATACGCTTTCTAATCTAGAATCTGCACGCAAGACACATGACTCATGCTGTTAGCCCGGGTAGGGGGGAAGCAGGATCAAAGCGGGGCTAGTGCATGCAAGTGACACATGCGCCTGCTGCGGCGTGTGGTGAGGGAAATGTAAAGCAGGAGGCAGCACAGAACAGCTCTCTGCTAATCGCACCGTGCTAGCAACGAAAAGTCAGTGCACAGCAAGGAAGGGAGCCTGCAACACGGATGTTTTAACTGCAGTAAAGTGTGCCACAGGGACACCAAATCCAGCTCCCAGGAACCAGAAACAGATTGAGGAAGTAACACAAACATCATCCAAACCAAGGAAGAACAGCAGAGTATCAGAAGCAGACAGATGGCTGCTGCTCCCGTTGTTCCCAGTGTCTTGTTGCTCTTACTTTGTTGCCATAGAGGCTGATATCTGGGACTCATAACATGATGTTCTGCTTGTGAAAGTGGGTGGGGGGGAAAGCACCTCTATGTTCTTAATAATTTCCCCCACACTATCCATTTTGGCAGCGCAGTTTCTCACTCCTCTCTGTCTCCTGCACATACCTTGGCAGACCCTGGATGGCCACTGAGTTACCCACACCCCCAGCTCTTGTGGCAGAGCCCTGTCTGTCACAGTTCTGCTCTGCTGTGTCACCAGCCCCCCTCTCGCTTTTCTACCCCCAAAGTTCAAAGCCTGTGCGTCCCTTTTCTTTCTCATCACAAAGGTGAGGGGACACTGCCCTAAATGCCACATGACTACAGCCAGGAACAGCTCCCATACAGCGCAGGTCATGGGGCTGCATGATATATCAGCAGGGTGAATTTCAGAACAGACTACAGCAGCATGTCTGATAAAAAAAGATGATTATTGTCCTTCAAGCCAGCACAAGAGGCCTTCTTCTCCCAACCCCTGCCACTGTCTCCTTTGCAGGAGGACCAGTGTTTACATAGCCTCAGAGTGAGGTAGGTCAAGGAATTGATCTGGATTGAAAGCAACCTGGCAAAAAAAGAAAAAAAAAATCTTTTTAGGTCAGTCAGTTCTTCAGATAGAAATCCCCAGTGCCATAGTTTCTAATTTTGAGAGTAGGATGAACGCAGCTCTTCATCCTTCAGTAACAGAGTAAATGAACATTTCATTTTTCCAAGGAGACTTTAAAAATGCCCTCATCTTTTTCCTCCACGCTGTCATTAATGATCCTTCAGGACTTTCTGCATGCATTGCTAACCAAAAGTAAGAGCATACATTCACTTGGAAACATCAACACAGGAAAAGTGGCTTGAAAAGAAATATACTAAGCAGACACAGATGCATCTTTCCTAGTGACATATACATAAATTTGCAGCATCTAATTCCACCTAGGAACCCAGAAATGCAATAGCACTGTGCAATGCTTAAGTATTAAACTGTGCRAGGCAAGAGACGTGCCAATATACACTTAGAGTGATAGCGACTTGCAGGCACCCACACGCATATCCCKGAGCACTGTTATGCCACAAACATATGCAGCTGCACGTACGAGCGTGAGGAAGGAAAGCTGCATGACCCAGCAAAGCTGCTTCACATCTGGGCAGCAGGTTTCACAGTTGGCTTCAAGGGGAGCCTGTCCTCAAAGCAAACTATTTTCTTCCTGAATAGCAGGTCTCCTTATCCATCTGAATATGGATGAGGCAACTTCACAACAAAATACATAACATCAATATCAGGCAGAAGCTAGTATGTTAAGAGTCGTCCCAAAAYGGTTGAAGAACATCCAGGGCCACCTTTCCTTTGCACTATTATTACTAGTTTTCCTCAGAAATACCTGCCTACCCTACGGCATCTCTCAAGAATGGCTAAGATTCTGCTTGGAGAGCTAGTGCAAGMCAGTACTACTACATTTTTCATTTAGTGTTAGTGGTCTAATAAAACTTTTCTTCTCTTTCATTCAAACGTAGTTGTAACAAGGCAGAAGCAGACATGGTACAATCACATAGAGTAGAAGAGTATCATATGGGCTACACATACCACAAGGTRTGGTGTAGCCCAGCTGTGAGGAAGTGATATGAATAGATGTGGCAGTCACTRTTGGAGGTAAATTATCAAGGGATCAGGGTGAATGCAGACTAACTGAGGAGGAGGATGCATGAGCTGTGCCACTATGACCACATCACAGTGTGAGACTATGCAACACACCAGCCAGGGCRAAGACAGATCAGGTCTGAGCCCTTTATCTCCCACCTGAGTCAACCCAAAGCCAGGAGRAACTGTGACAAGCAGTGGAGAGAAATGGTTGGGGTTGCACAGGTCAAGTCTGGCAAAAACAACACAAGGTKAGTAATTGAGCCAGGACTACTGGGACTGTGAGCTAACCAAGGATTTAGACCTAGATGAAAAGAGCTTGGGAAGAAGTGGTGTGTTGTGTCTGCATCATAAAGAATAATGAATCTTCCTGCTCATTTTCCCAAAATGTAGCCGAAAGTCTCTGCCACTGAGAAATTCAGCATCAGAGCAGTTTGCTCTCTAAACTAGAACATGCTGAAAACAATCTGTGCCCCCTCTATATACATTACTGGTCAAGGGGCAAGTTCCTGGCAAAGCAGGCACAAAATAGGCTATATTAACATTCCTGCATTAGATTTATTTCTACAGTCACATCAACATCTCAGCTTCAAGTCTTCTGCCCTCACAGCTACAAAAGAAAGCTTGAACTCATGGTCCAAGCATAACCAGTACATCTGCATTTGCCCTAGTCATCAGACAGGCAGCAGTGGTTTTGAGAGGTGTGAAATACACCATCCGCCTTASCAGGCTGTGTTTGCAGATATCCTCTGCATTAGACAATACTGCTCTTGCCCCAAACCAAGCAGCTGGCTCACTTCTCTGTGAGAAGATTTGTATTCTGGGTGAGGGAAGAGCAGTGATGGCTCCTTTGCCATCCTAGCCTTGCCATGAGAGGAAACCCCTCCACTTTCCTGAGAAGGGGCTGCAACACTAACCTTGGCCAGCAGACAACAAGGATTTATATTTTGAGGAGACAAGCAGAAGYTCATCCTCTTCATCTGATGGCAGACCTTGCCTCCTTGGGAGAAGAAAGTGCTTCTGGCTCCCTCCAAATAGTTACAGTGCAGTGAAACCACATGATAGCGCTAAATCTCAAAAGCAGAACCACCATGAGCCCCACATCCATATACTTACAGCCCCAGATGGCTTTATGTCAACTTTTTCATGGCTCAGCCTCCCCAAAGGGCCCTGCTCCTTGGCCTTGCCCAGCTGAAGGGGATTCCCACTGACAGAAACCATCTCCTTCCCCATATTACAATCCACCGCTTACAACAGCGGTCACCCGTTGCCTTGCCCTGCCCTGCGTTTGCAGAACACAGCTCCCATTTCCTCCTCTGCCTCCACAGAGTGCTGCCGGCCAGCCCAGCTTTACAACAGCATCAGAGCTCTCTGCCATGGMAAGGAGCCTCAAGCGGTGAGCTCTTTCAAAAGTCTTTAATGAAGCGGCTTGATTGCTACAGTGAATAACAAACAAAGCCAATAACCAAGAGATAGAAAGTGCTCTGGGTGCTACCCACTGAGGATGAGAGCCACTGAGGGAACTGCGGAGAGTGTGGGAGAGGGTCAAGGGGAAAAGCTGAGCTCACTGCATCCCAACCAGACAACATCAGGCAGGAAACAGATGTGCAATAAACCACAGAGTGGTACGGCAGCAGCAGGATTAACCCTCCAGCAAATGGTGGAAGCTAGGACACGCAGCTGACCTGCAGTCTAAGAACAAGCCATCTAATAGGAGATTTGATTTTTTGTTGTCCTGGTAGCGCCACTCATCCCGGAGTCTAGACACCATCATTTTAAAAATGAAGAAAAATATTCAGCCTTCATCTGAGTCTTATCTGGCTGGAAACAAATGAAGCCAAGKGGCATTTGGGTTGGTAGTGGTTCCTGTACAAAAGACTGGACTATCTTTTATTAGTGTAGTCCAACTCTTACAGATGCTATGGCAGTTTCCGTTGAAAAAAYAAAAGTGGTACCAATCTGTGTATCTAATATCCCAGTCTTGATCTTCCAGTTAGAAAAACTGGGAATACCACCCATTTTGGCTTAATCCCTCCTAGTTTAACAGTTTTGTCTTTTTCAGTCCCGCAACACTTCTGCTCAACTACTCTTCATGACTTTTTTCTTAAGCAGTCCAGACTGTCCTGACCCAATTAAGGTTCGTGCAAAGCCATGAGTCTTGTCTTCTTTGCCAGCCCGTCCATCACTATAAAATTTTACCGTTGTTATTACAAGAACAGGGGGCCTGACATGCAGCTCCCACTGACTGCTGTAGAGGCACTATATGCTTTTCTCCTCTGAAACCCTGACTGGTTACTATGAGGCCAAAACATGGCTCTAACTTTAACCCTTCAGAGCTAATATCTTTTAGCTCTATTGCACCAGCACAGCACTTAATGTTTGACACAAGATGTTTTAGTAGGGAGCATTAGCTCTAACTTCTTCCTGCACCCTCTAGCATATGCTGAGAGTGCCTATCTGCTCAAAACCTGCGTTCTAGAGAAGCTCTGACTTTCCAAAAGATCACTTGTCTCTGTGTATAAGTTCAGTGCTAGCAGAGACAGAAGTACTTYGTTAAATCAGAAGTCTTTTACACAACAGTACTTCCAACCACCATTCTTTTATCATGTCTTATGTGAGCTTTTCCTCAAATCCACTGGTATTAAAGACATTATTTCAGAGTATCAGTGGGGAGGAAGTATTTCTGATCTTTCCCCAAGTTTCTAGTCCTCTTGGCAGTAGAGAAAGGCTTGAAAACATGACTCGGATGTACACTAAAGTTTCAGAAAACAGCAGAAAAAAGTCAGCACTGGTCTTTATTTTATCTCATGATTTTTGTGGCCTGACTCATGATTTTAAATGTTTGGGAGCACCGATAACAGTCTGCCCCCACAAAGGGCATAACGAATCTCTGTATTGAGACTGCCAGCAGAAGAAGGCCAAGTAGGGTCAAATGAGGTAGTGACAGGAACTGACTTGAAATACAGTAAATTGAATACATCTGAGCTTCAAGCCAACTTCCAGACAAGCAAAATCTGTCTGTCACCATTGACCTATGTTATATCTGAAAAGTCAGCTCATGGGCTAAAGGTTTTGTATCTCATTTTTAATCTCTTCAGCTCCCCCTCTGTACCTGCCATTCTCACCACTCTTAAATACTTTGTACTTCTGCCACAAATTTTATCGTATAATCCTAAAGCTGTTTGTAAGTGAGTCTGGGGTACATTTAGTAAGGAAGATGGCAGGATATTTTCACCATTCACAGAAATGCAGCTGTCTCTAAAGTTATTAAACTCCATCGCAAGTTATCAAACAGTTAAATGACAGGAGAGGAAATGCTGATACCTTAAGCAGAACATAATTCTCTCCACTGGAATTTGGCAAGGACACAGGGACTAAGGTCCTTACAGAAAGCACAAGCTGCTCTTCAACAACCACAAGCATGTAAGGACTGAASTTGTCCATCGCCTCTGCAAAGGATCACACAAGTAGCACAGCACCCCCTAACTGCAACGGCTGTGTACTAATACAAAGGGAAAAAAGCCAAATAGAACAGCCTGCATCAGCCCTGGCCATCCCCAGTGCTCCCTTTGCCATGTCTCTCCCAGCACCAAGCAGAGTAGGTCTCGTTTCTCTTTGCCCGTGCAAGGGTGCAGGACCAGTTACACAAAGCAGCACTGCAAGACGGCATAAAGCCTACCTGAGCATGAAGGCAGAACCAATTTGATTTGTGCCCTGCCTGTCCTACAGCCTCATCTTCTTTACCAGTTAATCCTTCTGGGTGCATTTTAAAAACTGTTTTCGCAAAGGTCCACAACAAAATGTTTTCTGGACAGCAGCCAAAGTGTTCTGCTCCCTCCTCATCTCTCCCAGACACGGGTGAACAGTCTTGTAGCCTTGTTTCCAAGCAGGAACAACTACAGCCTGCATCCCTCCAGTTAAACACATAGTACTATCTAAAGAAGAGATAAAGTTATCACTCTGTATCTCAACAAAGCCCCTGCCTGCAGGAGTACTGTCTTGTCACTGAAAATAACTCTTAGTAGGAAAGTTTATCTATCCCCAAACGGACCATCTCCTATACTCTAGTCACTCTTCTATTTTTTTTTCCACAGTGATATGCTGGAAGCTTGAAACCTCCTTATAATATCTAAACCCTCATTTCTTCCAAAGAGGTCATTTGGTTCATTCCTATTGATCCTGAGAGCCCTAGCAGCAAAGCAAGGAATATCTGTAATTCTCTCACCGCTTCTCCCCCTGGCCCCAGAATTTAAATTGTACCGATCAAACTTACAACCTTCTCAATAAACAGATAACAACCAAATCTCTCATTTTGGGACGCACACCATTGGGCAACAGGACATGCTATTCAGCAAATAACAGCATTTTATGAAGGGAAAGGAACTTCATTTCCCCACCACCACCACTGCTCCTCTACACAGCAGAGATAAGTAGGTTGGAACTGTGAACCATCCCACAAACAAGACTTGAGACAATGTCCTCCTTTCTTGTGGCCAAAACACTGTTTTTAAAAAACTACGGGATTTTTGGTAATAAGTTTTACTGTCCTGGCCTAATTTCAACTGCAGTAATTATATTCCTCCCTCTAAAAATCCCCCTTGCTGCTTAAACTAAATATACGGTCTGTGCCTGCCACAAGCCATTTTTCATTGTTCCTGTAAGCAGCAGTAAACTGTTCTCCACCAAGGTAGCTCTATTTTAGCACTGAATGGAATTTATCTATCTGTGTCTTGTGCTGGCAAAGTGATAACAGTCCATTAAGTCCATTACTTTTGTTATTTCAATTCAATTGCCATTAAGGACTACATATAAGATACCGTAATTGTAACAACTGACTCGCAAGGAGATTGAATGATTGTTTTTCCCTCCTATCTAAACAAACACACATGTATAACATGTTATTTTAGGGATACTTGTGCTGTCTCTCCACTGTGCAATGGAAAGGACTGCTGGATTATGCAGTCTATCCCTCAGCCAGTGCAATTCCACCCTGTGCTTCATCAGCCATGCTCATCAGCAAATGAAAGACCTGATTGTATGGCCCTCCCCATACAAAGCTGACATTGCTGCTAGAAGCTCTTTTGCTCAGAGCAGCCTGACACTGGTAAGAGTTAGTTAATTCAGGCTGGAACATAATGCTAACATCAGGGACTGGAAAAGGCATATATTTATTTTTCCCCTTTCTAAATTGCAATTCTTTTGTATGCCAAACTCTCAACTGCTTCTCTCATCAACTGACCCTTAAGAAAAATTGTCCTGCTCTTCCTTCATCCAAGACTGATCATTTCAAACTCAAAATCTTCTGATCTTACTGCAGTTACTTCTTGTCTGGGCTACCATATTCTCATCTGCTATCTGAGGGGAGGGATATCGGGGTAGGAGGAAGACAAAAGAGAAAGATAACAGACTRGGAAACAAAAATATTAGCTCAGCTGCCCCTCACACCCATCCCTGCTTTACCACCACCATCGCCCACAGCCCATGTGCCCTTTCTCAACCAGCAGTAAAAGAACAGCATGGGAACCATGCTGGAATCAAGGAGAGGCAGATGGGACATTCCCAGTTCCCCTGCACAGACTCTGGAGCACTCTCTATTCTCATGGACTTCAGGAGAATTTCCATGCCTGTAAGGAGTCAATGCTGAGCATGCTTCTGATTTGCAAGCCTAGCTCCCTAAAAGCTTGCTGCTCCCTTCCCCAGGCCAAGGGGAAAGAAGAGGGCATCACAACGTATGGCCAGACTGGCCATCTCTGCCCACATTCACGTAGCTTGAGAGCCCTAATCCAGCCCTTTCCCCACACACGGTGCTATTCATGCAAGGGTCATGCAGACGCGTCACCAAAGCAATCTTCTGATTGTTCATTCATTGTGAGTAATTAAGCAATGACTCCACTTCCTGGGGATAAAACACCTCCAGGTCCTCTAGCCMTCACCCTTGGGAAAGTTTTCGTTTTAGTCCTACCGGTAGAGAAGGGGACATGCGTTCTGCTCCTCCGCAACCAGAGTGAGAATAAAGAGGCAATTACCGTCCTGCCCAGAGCTCTCCAGGTATTCCGTCAGGTCACAGCCGAACGCGCTCGCGGCTCCCTTCCTCTTGAGTTTCTGCTTGGCTCCCTTGTTCTTCATGAGTTTAGTCCCAAAAGAGGTTAGCCCCCCTCCTGCCTTGCCCCCCACCCCCCCTCGCCTCACACCAGGCAACAAAAAGCTCACTTTTCTCCTCAGACCACCGCCCGTGTCCCGCTCCCTGGGAGTAACATCAGGGGTCCCGTACAACGTCCAGCCGGAGAAATAAACATTAATCCCCACCAGATGTTGGGCTTCTCCTGTGGCAGAGGAAGGTCAGGGCGAGAGAAGGCTCCCCAGCCGGCTGCAGCAGAGATCATAGCCCGAGCCCGGAAGGGTTCTCATCAGAGGGAAGTGGGTGGTGGACGAGTGCCCGCATCGGAGTTGGCAAGTTGGGGGCAAGCGATGGTGGAGGGCGTTTTTCCCTCAGGGCTGTCCCAGGACCCTCCACAGCCACCCTCTGGGTTTTGCCAGCAATTCTGTTGCTGCTTCCAGAAGAAAACTTCCCAGTTTGGTCTTCCTTCTCTCGGCTTTCAGAGGAGACTGGAAGTTCAAAAGGACTAATGAAAAGAGACTGGGGAAGAGCCTGCACAAGGCTCCTCTTTGGCTCCCCCCCCTTTCCCTCCTCCTGCCTTCGGACAGTTAGAGGAATGAGAAGCCAGCTTCCTGTCCTGACTCCGTCCCCCTCTCTCTCTCTCTCTCTCCTTTCCCCCGTTTTACAAATCCTAGGATTATCCAGTTTAAAAAAAAATGCTGAAAGGAAGTTAACTGAGGAGGGGGGCGGAGGACACTTTTTTGGCAGTAAAGTGCATGTGTGTGTATGTAAGAGGCTGAGGGAAGGCGGAGAGAGGAGTTGGGGGACGCGGATGGGGACAGGGGGAGGAAGAGGGAAAGCCTGTCCTGACAGTCAACAGATAACGGACTGCCTAAAAGGAAATCACTGCTCTCCGAGTGGGAGCCGCAGCTCGCGATCAGACACTTCCTGTGCTACAAACGCTCGGCTTTGAAAAGGCCCGAGGAGGGGCTGGGGAGGAAGAGAGAGCAGGAACGGTTTCAGTAAATGTCTGTCTGCGCTCACTGATTCTTTTGTCATAAGACATCTTCCTGCCCTGGAACGCGACTTTGCCACTTCAGGATTTGCCTTCTTCTCCAGAGGTACAGGCTGGAGCAACCAAAATGCAAGAAGGGAGCAGAAAGCTGGGAAACTAAAAAGARGGGAGGAGGGAATCCTCCAGCTCCCTCCTCCTGGCAAGCAGAAACAGATGCCGTTAGGGCTTTTGAGTTCATATACTTGCAAGCGAGCTCTCAGAAAAGGTTCCCTTCAGCTGAGGAAAGGTTTAGAAACATGAAACAGAAATCACCCAGTACCTAGTGACAAGAAGAAAAATTGGATGGATTTCCCATCTGGCCCTGAACCTCCCACCCCTGCAAGCACCTTCCTACATTTASGACACATGTACCTCTGCTTACAGTAAGAGCAATCGCTTGCGCTTTCTCCGTATTTTTCATCCTAGAAAGTCAGAACTCTTTACAGAACTGAGTATGCTGGTGGGTCACACACTTCATCATTTAGGGGGGCAAATTTACCTTTGCTAAGGCTTCACTGCCCCCTCTTGCTCCAAGCCAACTATAACTGTAGGGCTTCAGTGAAAAGAAAACAGACAAATAAGAAGAGAAACATGCAGCTTTTCACCAAAAACCAATAATATGCTGACTTAAGAGAGGAACAGTAGGTTTGGAGGAAAACTGACCATGAAATGGGGAGAAGAAATCCCTTGACAAAATTACCTTCTCAACCTTCATGCCACCATGCAGCACAGAAGCTTTTTCTTCTCCTCTTTTTCTTCTCCTCTGCAAAGTCACTTCTCCATCCCTCAATTTTTACTAAGTGGCGTTTTTCAGAGAAATCAAGGCTCCATTGTGATCTGATTGCTGCCAAAAGCCATTCAGGTTCTGTCTGATAATCTCATGACTTTTTTTTTTTTTAATGGGTGGGATCTTATCATATCACATACAAGGGAAAAAAAAGAAAAAAAGGAAAAAAAAAAACACACCAGGAGCTCCTGTGCAGGACCTTGAAAAATTTTAACTCCCATTGTATGGTTTATCATTACAATTATCCTGATTATCTTCATTTTAGAGCTAGATAACTGAGGAGAAAATGATTTGCCCCATGGTCACAGAAAGAATTGGAGGAAGAGGAATATCAGAAAGAAAGAAGATTTCTGGTCTGTCACTCCCAACCTTCTCCTCTGCATGTGCAATCACCCTTTTTTCCCAGGTTAAGGGAGGGGGATGAAAAAAAAAAGAAAACAGATGAGCGCCTGTTCTCAGCGATCCTCAATGCTCACAGAACCCTTAAAACTTCCTTGAATTTATTCAAGGCGTGCTTCAAACAGCTCTGGTGGCTGGCTTAGGCAAAACACATCTGGATGCCTTGCCAAGCCGCGTGCCAGCAATACCAGTGACCTACTGGCTCCTGTCRGAGAAGAAACCCATCTGCTTGCCCCTTTGCATGGCTGCAGAGAAAGCATGTCCTGCCACATGGGCTCCAGCTCCCTCCTGAGGGGCTGCATCCCAACACTGCTCCAGAACCACTTGCTGCTTCGTCACCATGAATAACCCACCTTCTTGAAGGTGCATGACCTCAAAATCCTGAATTTCCTTCTGCAGACACCATCCTCCCTCCCCTACTGAGGCGGGCAGTGTTGGTCCTCTCAGTCACTCTACACGAGATGCCCCACTAGCGCTGACCATCTCCATAGTCCCCACCCTGGTGCTTTCTGCCTGGCGCCACTTCTAGTGGACACTACGGGCCAGCCCTCACCTCCACGACCTCCCTAATCTTAAATATAGCTTCTCCTCCGGCAAACCTATCTGATGCACAAAACAGGATGTCTTCAGAAGAGGGTGGCTTTATTTAAAAAAAAAAAAAAAAAAAAAAAAAAAAAACTCAACCATGTTGGAAGCCACAGAGGCAGGCACCCTTTGTCAGTGAATACCATGAAAACGAAGCACTGTCACCAGATTTTGGCTGCCTGGAGGCTGCACTGTGCTCCTGGTACAACAGCCAGGCTGCTGAGTTGGGGCTGCCCAGCACTGGGGCACGGTGCTTGGCATTGGGAGGATTCACCCAGGAGACCGGGACCAGTTACTGCCACAGGGTTGCCGCAGTGGGGCAGGCCGCCAGCCCAGTCCCAAGAAAAATCTGTATGTGAAGGATAAGCAGAGGAAGAGAGAGGGGCTAGTGACAAAACTGGGAAGGATCGTGCTTTGTGTGCTGTAGCGCTGTTCAATGGCACTGCTGATTTCCAGCCTGCTGCCCCAGCACCCCGGCTGGCAGATGAGTGCCAGGAGCCAGGGCCCCACTGGCTGGCCTGGGCCTGGCCTCAATCTACTGCTTCAGAGCACTTGGGTTTGCCCCGTCTTGTGAGTGCGCCCATGTCACGGGGTAAATCCACACCTGCGTGCCCCCCACTTTCCACAAAGCTTCCCRTACCCAGACAGCTGGACATCATGGCCAAGGTAAGTGGGAGCTAGAGAAACCAAGTGGTGCAGCACGCTGGGTGAAAAAGACCTTTTTTTCACGACATCCGCCAGGAAGCGAAGGCACCAACAGCTCCAGAAAAGCTCTGGCCAGGTAGAGCTGAGCAAGGGGGATGTCCTTCACCATGGCACAGCTCAGTTCAGCAAAAGGACAGCCAGAATGGCCAGGGAGCCTGAGCCAGGAGGAGAAGGAGGAGGTCAGGCAAGGTAAGCTGAAAGCAAACAAGGGAGGCTTTGCAAACAAAGGGTTTTGTATCACAGCCTGAAATCAGTGCTGAGCCAGGGGATTTTTCTGAAGGAAGGGGATGATGTGCTTCTCTACAGAAGAAAGAAAAAAAAAGAAGAAAAAGCAGCCTAGATTTGAGGTTAGAGGCAGGGAAAGACCCTGCAATAGTTAAGGTGAGCCACAGGGTTAAGAAGTAAACCAGTGTCACTCCTGGAAAAGCTTTCACGGATGAGAACACGCAAAGTAGGAAAGAAAAAAAGCTTGGCCCAGAAGTATGGAAAGCAAAACAGAGTTCAAAGCTGAAACAGCTGGAAAAGAAGGGGTAATTTTCATCCCTCAAAAAAAAAAAAAAAAAAAAAAAAAAAAAAAAAGGAAGAAAAAGAAAAAGTGAGTCTGCAGAATAAAAGCAAGACCAAGCCAAGCAAGAGCTCTTGTAGGACCAAGCTTTCTGCAGAGATTACTTCCTAGTCTCTGCTGTGATACCAGCAGTGTAAAGCCCAGCTGATCCACAGCACCTCAGCCCCAGTCAGGAAGTCAAGGCACACAACATTTACTTTAAATCCTTTCCTCTGAACCTATCAAAATAGGTCAGGGTTTGAAGTCAGTCACAAAGGCCACACATTCATGCAGGAAGGTGGGGCATCTTCTCAGCCAGTTGATCTGGGATGCCTCATAGTTTGGCTTGAGAGAGCGTATGGCAGGCCAGCTTTTGTACATAAATGAGCACAGGATAGTTAATCTGAGTTTACAGTTCTCTCCATTCTCACAGATGGGGTGTCTATGGGCCTAGAAGCAGTCAAAGAGCTTGGAGACCAGCTTCAGCTATTARGCCTACTTATCTCTTCCCCCCTCTAAGAGCCAGGGGCCGCAGCGGAGGCATCACACAGGCTATTTCTAGGTACTCATCCCTCCCCTCCCTGCTGCATTTCCTTCATTGTATTGAGCTCTTTCCTATCCACAGCTTTAAAATCGCCACCAATCTGCCAGGCGCCACTCAGCACAAAAGAGTGGGTGGAGGCAGGGGGAGTGGAAGAAGCAGGGGGGAGGGGGAAAAAATGAAAAAAAAATGGACCCCTAAAAATAACCCTACCGAGTAAGACTGTTTTCCTGACACAGACAGTGCATTGTTAGACCCTGACACGCCAGTTCAGCCTCCCTCCCTACCCCTCCACATACTCTCTTTCCTCTCCTGGCTCTCTCCAGCCCAATTTCCTGTCTACTCCCATCTCCATAGGCCAAAGTCAGCATGTATTGTGAAGTCTAAAGGCTGGCGCCGAGGCTTTTGTTTCTTTGGGTACATGTTAGACAACAAATTACCAGGCTATCCTTCACCTTCCCTTGTCCTGGGACATCCACCATTCTTAGTTCCTAATTTCACCCTATTCCCAGCCACAAGTCCTGTCCTGCCCCATCTCCTCCCTCTCCCCTAGCTCTCACCTCCTTTTCCACCATCCTCTTTCCGCACTTCGCAACACACCCTCTTCTGTATGTCCATCTGCCCCATGAGACTGCTCTCTCATCACAGAAACAAGTAAAACCTTTTAGGTAGGTACTACAGACTCCAGCAGATGCAGACCCCAGATCCYTTGCTCACATGCTACCAGACATCTGACCTGCTGGCTACCTGCTTGTGAAGGTTTAACGGAGAGAAGTGACAGATACACGCCCAGAAGGCTCTATTTACCAGTTTGCATGGTACTGTGATGTCATCACAGTGATGTCATGAACAGCAGCCAGAAGAGAACAAGTAGAACATCCTACTCACTAAGATTAAGTACCAAGAAGATACTTGGCCTCCTACTTTGCTGCTTGGGCAAGAACCTGTAGCTGCAGAACCAGATGTAGTCATTGGCACAGTAGGAGTAAACATGCACTGCTGCCCATTTCCACCTGCCTGAGTAGTTCTCTCTGCTGCAGGGGGTCTAGGAGTRCGTTAGGACTGCAGGCTGAAGTAATCCAACATAGCAAGATAATCAGTTATCAACATCCCACACCACAACTACAAAATATGAAACTGTTTTTAGTCAGACTACTTTCTCCCACTGTGCACAGTCATTGCACAGGTATTTTGTACACAGAAAGAAAACAGGTGAGGAACCTATCTTCCTTCCCTTACTCTGCACATACACTCTTCTGAGCAGTGATGCTTGCTTAATTCTGAGTTTGTACAGCATCTAGCAAAGAGGAGCACTAATCCTTGACTGARGACTCCAATAGTTCTTTACACAAACAATATAAAGAAAATGCACACATTTTCCAGTGAAAAAACTTAATTGATAGCACAAGATTATACAAMAGTACTATAAAAGAAGCATTCAGACAAAAATTCTACCCTACCAGCCACACAGCTAGCAAAGGCTTCTCTCACTTCAGAGGCATGCCCTGAGCCTTCTCCAAGCATCTTGCCAACAAGATGACTCTTTTGGTGAGGCAGGAAGGYCACTAATCTCACACCATGGAGCCATTCCAGACTCGCACAGGCCCTGTTGAGAGAATCCTGCCAGTAGCTTCTCTGGTAACAAGGAAGAGGCAGCTAACAGCCCTGTGCTGAGTACAAACAAGGCAGCATGAAGGCAGCCTAGGAAAGAAGTGATCCCTCAGCAAGTTATCTTACTACAAATAATAACAAAAAACACTCCCACTGAACTGGAAATGTTTTTGCCTCTTTTTTTTTTTTCAACCAGCTAACTAAAGATGCCTGTAGTAAATAAATGGTTTGCTTAAAATGGTGTCATAAGTCCACAAGCAAAGGAAAAAAATCAAATCAATAGCACCTAAGACCTTGAGAAATGCCTTACCGTAAGTCCATTTGTCCTCATGTCTTACTAGCCTGTGAACACAGGTACTAATCAGGATTCTCAAGCACAGCCAGTGCTTTTAGACCTGAGAAGATATAATAGAGGGGGAAAAGGCCTGAGTGGATCCACCACTTCTAAACCCTTTTGTCACTACCTCCAGCAGTAACACTATCACAGCCTAAGAGCAGAAGACTTTCACTATCTGTTCCTCCACATTTTCACCCCACTAGTTTAGTAGGGCTTTATATGTGCTATTCTAGCAGAAATGAGAAATCTGGTGAGCTAGAGGCATGTGCTACTAAAAGACAAACTATTTGGTCATAACCCTGTCTTCTGATTTCAATTCTACTAGCCAACAGCATTCCTGATCTGGTACAAAGGACCCCAAATGTATAATTTCTGATTAGCCCAAGTTTATAGGTACTCAAAGGAGAGAATATCATTTCTCTCCATTTCACTGCCTGTATTCATACCATAGACTGTCCTTCCCTTATTAGCAATTCTGCCAATCATTGCCCTGGGAGAAGGAAATTGTGGGTCAACCTGACTGCATAAAAACAGCAGTCCATTCCACTTACAGCATTGTAATTGTGATGCTAGGTTAAGGACTGAGAAAGAATCTGTATTWTAGGAACTAAGCTAGAAATGGGGGAGAAATGAGTTTATCTAGTTGTTCACTCAAGCAATAAACTGTTTTGATTACTTTCTGGAGAAGAAAAGGGCTGTTTTGTAATGATCCTATTTGCTGGAAAAAAAAACACAGATAGCTTGGGAGGTGCTCACTATTTTAGGGATAAAAGCTAGCCTGTTAGGTTCTAGTTTTAGAAATCATTTAAAACTTAACTTCTTTTTCTCAAGGATCTTCTGCTGATTGCTTGTGAGAAACTTCTTTTCTGCGAGAGGATTTCACCTAGTTTCAGTGCAAACTTTCAACTAAAATTCCATCCATTATCTCTGAAGAGCTAGCACTCAAGTAAGAGTTTCTATGAAGGCTGTTCAGCTGTGATGACAGCTCTCCTGTGAGGACAGGCTGCTTCTTCACCTCTTCTCTCAGCCTTTAGCAAGGCAAATACAAATTGCATTTGATGGGAGGAAGAGAGGAGAGAGAAAATAAAGTCTGCAAAAGCCAACTCTCCCCCTTGCAACACCTCTGCAAGAGGGCTGTCAGCTGTGATGGGTGGAGTGCTAGCAGCTGTGGTCAGGAAGGCCAGGTGTCCCTGCAAGAGGCAAGCTCTGGCTCATTTGTTGTTTCTTATTCCTGCTTGCTGGGCTAAGTCCCAATAGGGAAAGCTTTGGTGGCTCTGCACAGATGCTCTTCTATTGTCTTCTCTGCAAGGCTGACCATATCCTCTCTCCCTTTTATGCTTTCTCTTCCTGTCTTGCACCATGTCCCTCTTTTTGGTAAGGTATCTGCCTAGGTAAAGTAAAAAAACAGCTTGCTCTTCTCACTGTGTTGTCAAATGCTGACAGTACTGGACTGAGAAATTAGCTGTGTGGGAATATTCCTCCTTCTGCCTGAAGTTTAGGAGTCCCCCTCTCTCAGAATGAATGATATTGAAGTTACTCACATGGTCCCTCAGAGAAAGCTACATTTCTCCTTTAACCTTTCCCTGCCTGGGCCCTGGCCATTCTTGYGGGAGGCATTTTCTGTGGAAGTATGCCAGGTTGCATGGGTTTTACAGACTTCTTTGCCACACTTCTCCCTCCCCTGCCCTACCTCAGCTTTTGCAAATGTCACTWGCCTGCAGTACTGTCAGCGACATTATTTAGTTTGAATCCCACTGAGTCTCAACACCTCCAGGCAAAGGTGACACAAAGTTATMTTTTCTCCATCACAGGCCAAAAGGGCTTGGCTTGCCTTAGCTCTGGCACCTCATTGTCTAAATCTGTGGTTCATATTATTTCCTGACTCATGCTGAAATTATACTGGGTATGAATTATAGCAGAAAGTGCTCAAAAGACTTCAGCCTTTAACCAATAATATTGTCTCTGTGCTTTGCAATTACTTACACAGCTTAACAGACTGCTTTCAACTTTTATGGTTAGTTTTGCATCCGTGTAACAGGACATTATCAGGACATCTGGGGAGCCCTCTCCTGTGTAAATGAGGTGGTTATAACAGGACTGATGCCTTTCCTGAAGACTAGCACAGGGGGTTTGTTATCTTTAGAGTAAGCTTTGGCTAAGGAGCCTGGCTCCCTAATGCTGCCCTGCTATTTTTAGACCCTCTTCTGGTGTGCCCACCCAGTGCTGTTCTCCTTGTTTGTTTCCTACCAAACAATGAGACCTGAAAGAATTGCTTGGAAAAGGGCCAGTGCTCTGCTAATGAAACTGTCAGGCCGCCAAGCTTTGCAATGGCCCTTTGTAACATACTGTACTGGGAAATGGGAAGCAATTGTCCCTCTTGCTTTAACCTCCAGCAAGGGCTTTTTCCCCATGCTAAGTGCTATGTGGTGTGGCCCAGTCCAAGGGACTATCTTTGAAGAGGTGTCAGAAGACATGGGGAGAACACAGAGAGGCAACAAAACAGGGTGGCAAGGAACAATGTGAGATCTGCTCTCTATTCTCCCTCACTCCTAATTCTGTATCCCTGCCAGTGCGTGTTTTAGCAGCAGGTTGTTCCTAGAAAGCCTTTGCTATCTGCTTTGGTTGTAGTAGAGCTGCTCATGTACATATAGGGTTACAGGTGCAGTCAGTTGTCCTTCTCACTCACCCTGTGTGTCTTCTGTGTGCCCTTGTGGTGTTCAGCTACCACTTTCTACAATCTCCACTGTAGGAGAAAGAAAAGCAGCCTCACCCTTATTGATGAGCAGAGCAAGAACCACGTTAAGACTCATTTTGTTTGTTTTAAACAAATGGAGCCAGAGGAAAATACAAAGGGGAATAAAAAAAAAAAGAAAAAAAAAAAAAGGCCAAGCAGGGAGAAGAGAGAATGAGCAGAGATTTCTTTAGCACAGAGGTGTCCGCCTGATCCTCAGCAGCCTGAATGATGAGTGACTGGAAATTATAGATTTGTGTCCAAAACATATATTGTTCTGTTATCTTTAGCTTCCAACTTTGATGCTGTTTTGCCCACCTGATTCAACCCCTTCTCTAGCCAGAAAAAGGCATGTGTCTCCCTCAGGGAGATTCCAGGAACATCCTTCAGCTGGATGTGTTTTGGGCTTTCCTTTAGGCCCATAAGCACCGGAGAGGTCAGAGCTTGCAAAAAATAGTCACCAACAAGAATCAACACTTCCAGTAGCGGAAGGAAGGTGCTCGTACCAAAACTATAGCAAAGCTTAGAGCAAGAGAATGATCAGCTGAAAAGGCATCTGCCCAAACTACACAGATGTCTGCTGTTCCTGCCTGAGAAGAGGGGTGTAAATCTACTGTAAATGGAAGAATATGGAAGGAGGGAGCCTGCCACCAGTGCCAGAATGTCATCTTGTAGCTCTGCTGATCACATTATATATACTGTTCTCTGGCAAATTTAAGAGATGCTTAGCAGAATCCAATGGTTTAAATTATAGTTAAGTAGCATCTTTTTATTTTTGTAATGATATCAAATATTTGCATCTTGAAAATGGAACCAATTTTTAAGAACGGCTCAGAAGAAACATGCTATTAGGGATAATTAGATAATTAATGTTTCGACTACTATGGGCACAAAGCATTAGTTGATAGGCATTATAGGACAGCAGTCTGGGGCAGAAATTGCATACATGAGTAGAG
Organism: Rhea americana; assembly: GCF_003343005.1. NCBI lineage: Eukaryota > Metazoa > Chordata > Aves > Rheiformes > Rheidae > Rhea > Rhea americana. Next base: position 386,868 of record NW_028185328.1, on the reverse strand, counting down.
AGTATAGAGAGCAATTCATGGACTGCAACACACAAATCACATGAAAGTAGGAATTGATGCGGCAAGAGAAGGCTGCATTTCAGGCTGACATATAGCACACAGGCTTTATAGGGCATAGGAATCAGGGCCTTGTGCTGTTGCACTTTCACATATTGCAGAAGGCTGTTCTGTATGTGTGAAGTTTTGGGTGTTGTATATTCTTGTCTTACATAGCAATTACCTTAAAGTTCCAGCTCCGTGAAATAGGTGATTTCTTGCAAGACTCTCAGCTTTCAGTTAAAACCAGTACCAAATAAGCTACAGCCTTTGTTAGTGCACCAGGAAATTTTGAAGAAAAAAAGCTCAGAAAATTCTGGAGGACAAACTGAAAACTAAAAAGGATATCTCTTTAACAGCTCCTGATTTGGTATACACAGAGGCTGGCTGAGAAATCTGGGATCCTCTTGGTTCATGTTGCAGTAATAAAGGGCTTTATTTCGTGCTTGCTGCTTATTGCAGAACACAGATCCACTGTGCTTACTGACTAAAGTTCATTTATAGAGCCTTAACAGTCAATAGGAAATTATATTCTCATTTTGGCAAATCATGATGCCATTATGAAAAGACTGCTCAGCTATTTTAACAGTTGCTTAGGCGATGTGAGAGGGGCTGGCCTGCAGCCACTTCCCTCCTCTGATCCTCCCCAAGATAGCACTGCAGCCCCTTACCTATAAGAAAGCCAGCGGTGCCTGCTCGAATCACCAAGGAAATTTTACGTCCTGCCTCCTTTTGTGACCTCTTTGGGGCAGCAAGGCCGGTTTGGAGGAAGTGCTGAACTCCAGCTGAACGGGAGACAGAAAGCTTACGGGCAGGGAGAATCAGGGGAAGAAGGTGGATTAATAACATTCTGCAAAGCTTTGAGATAGCAAGGAAATGCCTGCTGAAGTGCACACACATTTTTGGATGCACCTTTTGCAAAAACTTGTATCGCGTGCTGGGTGTATGTGTTAGGGCTCCACATCTCAGTGATGAGCCCTTTGTAGAAACATTTGTTTAGATGTAAAATGAACTAGGAGTGATGGGAGAACCGACGGGGAGGAATCATAGCATTTCAATTTTGTTTTAATTGTATTTTTAGCCTTTAAATGAAATGGATCTTCCTCTCAGAAAGTGAAGCTGTTTGAAAAATTAATATGACACATTTTGTTAAACGCCTAATCTCAACCACTGAACTGAAGCAAGGCACCAGTGCAAAGTCAAGGAAAAGAATTTGCTGAAGTCGAATAGCTCCTTTCCCTATAATCTATACATTTTTCTGGAGATATTAGAGGATATTTTCTTAAGTTTATTCAGTGYTGTTTAATTCAATAACTAATGTTATTCTGTTCAACACTAAAAAACTCACAGCAGATTGGAAAAGTAATGAACACTACAAGTTTTTTTGATTTCAGTATAAATGATATTTGAGAGGCTGAGATTTACTAGCTCTAAAACCTTGTGGGAAATATTGAGCAAAAGAAATGATTCTATTCACTACCTAGTGATAATATGTTCTTTCCTTATTTAATCAGTTCTGATCAATTTGTCTTGTATATCCTGCACAGTTAGTGTAGCTTCATTATCTAATAAAAAGGAAAATGAAAATGATGGCTTTCTGCATTTTAATTGAATTCCAATTCTCATCCAAAAATAACTTGACACAAACCAAAAAGTAAAAAAACTCCAGGCTAGYAAAAAATCAGCAAAGTTAGTGGAAAGACTATATTAGTTTTAAAACAGCAAGCCTTAATTACCAACTAACAGGAAGCAACCTTTTTTGTTATTTTGTTTTGTGTCAATCTTTATAGGGTTTCGGAAATAACTATAAATATGAAACATAATTAAGATGGATTGCTTTGATCATTTTTCCTTGCTACCTGATTTTTTTATATCATTCCATCTAGGACAGACATTATTGCATGCCGGTCTTGTTGAAACTCCACAGATGCTTTTTTGAGTTTGTCCACTTTGTCCAGTTTATGGTTGTCCCCCTTTAAAACTGACTGGACTACCAAAAAGCAATTTTGAGGTGGATGATCTTCTCTTTTTCAAGTTAAGCTCTGCAATAACAGAGTCCCTCATGTGTTTGCTGGTTCCAGCTTGTACCTTGGGACAAGCTCTGGCTCTTTATGGCCAGCGCAGAAATGAATAGCAGGGAGACCCCAATACCTGCTGTCTGCCCAGCAGCCTCAAACGAAAATGAAGAACAATACAATGCCTGTTCTGTTCACTATAGTCTAATACTCTACAGCTTGTTGTAGGCATGAGAAACTATGGAGATTCAATGTCTGAGGGTTATAAAGTTTTTTTGAACTTGCTGCCTAAGCTTTGAAGTGCCACCGCACCTGAGTGCAGCTCTTGCATCAGGCATAGTTAGGCACTGCATTTCCAGAAGACCTTGAGTCTCTGCCACCACTATTAGTCCTCTCTCCACCTTGTCCTGGTACAATGCGTCTGGTGCTTCAACTTTTCATGCAGTCCTTGAGTTCCCGAAGCCTGTGTATAGGCTGAGGAACAACAACAGAAATTGCTGAAAACAGAAAATGGGAGAAAAGGAAACATCGTAGTAAATACTCGCACACTGGGAGCAGAATGTGAAAATAAGAAGTGATAGCTCAGCTCTGAGGCACTGGCATCTATGGATTGTATATAAAAGCTGCATCTATTTTTCTTCTAAAGTCCTACCTCATTCGAAGTCAGAAAAATGTCAGTAAAAAGCTAGTAAGTAAGAAGCTTTTTGTCATCACTCCTAGGTAGTTTGATCCTCCCATGCCAATATCATACCACGTATTACTTTAACATATTCTCCATCCCCTCTCTCCTTTTATATGGTTCCCAGAGCTCAGTGAATAATTTTGCAATGAAATGTTTATTCAGCAAATTTAACCTTTTTTTTTTTTTTTTTTTGCATTTGTGAAGTATCCCAGAGCAGACTGTAATTTCCTTAGGCTCTTTGTTAATGTACATTACCTAGCAAGTTTGCTGCAGCTTCTTGCTCTCCTCCATGGATTGATTATGAACTTTGAGGGGGATATTTGCTAGTTGTGGTTTCAGGCATGTTGGCTAGCTGTGCTGAGTGAGCCTGCATGGCTTGAGAGAAATCAAGAGCGTAGTCACATGTTTGAGTGCAAAAATACCATCACTGTTACTTCAAGTTGCTATTGTCTTTTACACCTGTATCTTTCACTTAAGCAGAGTGCACATAAGAAGAGGACACTGAAGGGAGGATCACTTAGATTCAGACCTGTATGTTAATGAAGGAGAGTAACTTTTGTGTTATATTCAGAACACAGTATAGGACAACAGAATACAAAGGAAAATGGTGACCAAGAAATAACATTGTCAAGCTGCCAACAGCCACTTCGTTTCATTGCTATCCTGGAACACCACGGCGGTTTTCGACGTCCTGTTCCCGGCCCCTCGAAGTTTGTTGTTTGGCTGCAGGAGGCAACTCCGCAGGCAAACAGAGCAGAGAGTGGCACAGGAAAGAAACAAAATCATTGTCGCTTTAAACACCGTGTGGGTGCGGGTTGCCATGGTAAAGGAGATCCCATGAAYGGGTGTCCCAAAGTTGGTGGAACATGGAGGGCCCCTGCAGGGATGTGCTTGACTTGGCTGTCTTCCTAGAGTTGTGTTCTGGCCCCACCTTGCCGTAATGAGAGGGTTGGTGGGAAATGCAGGTTTGCCGCAGGCTCCCATCCTCCCTGAACTCCTTTACCTTTCCAGTGACGGAAAGAGAGTGGGAGAGAGGAGCAGAATAGTGACATTTTCTTTGAACAGTCGGTGACTAAGAGCCAGAATACTTTGGGAGAAAAAAATAAAACAAGGAGGCTCCACCCTTTTACAACGAAAACATCTCAGCCACAGCCCAAGCCCTGGCTAGCAACAGACACTTTCCTCACATCGAGGAGGAGGCTAGAAAGGAAGCCAGGAAAAGTGGGATGTACAGGCACACGGAGATATTTTTAAACATGTTGGAGGTCTGGAAGCACAGTTTAGGCCTGGTTTTGTTGGCACAAGGCCCTTTCTTCCCCAGTTTTGATAAATCACACTTGCTAAGGAGGCCGTCCTCATGTCAAGATGAAACTTTCTGGCTGACAAGATAGCTCTAGGGGTAAGTAACCAGGAGCAGCAGCAGCATTTCTGCTGTTTATTCTGCAGCCTGTTTGATTAAGGAGACCCTTCTCTCAGACGTGTTACTCTCTGTATACAAAAGCAGACCCACAGAGCAGGGACTGCTGTGGGCTTTCAGGTGCTATCACAGGTTTGACTGAACACCTTCAGGCCAAGACAGCCTTTCTTTTCCATTACAGACTGTCCATACAGCCAAAGCCTCGGTTCCCTGGCCAGGAGGCAGACTGCCACCAATGCCATGTTTGATAGTCCCCTCTCTTTTACGCAGCTGTACCTTGGGGCCCCTTACAGACCTCCTAGTCACTGAAAAGGACCACAAGATGTACTGAGAAGGTACCAAAGCAATAAGGGATGTGAGCTGTGACTAGATGTTATTTGCACATGCAGCCTATGTGGAGAATAACAGGGAAAGCATTATGGCTGTACACAGAGAAGGAACTGAAGGAAGCCTCAGGCAGTTATTCACACTAGGTACTGTTAAAGATATTTTTTTTTTAATATAAATGAATGATTTGTTCTCTTGTGATGACCAGTGAGTGGCCTGGATGAGGTGATCTCAGTGGTGTCAGGCTGGGGCCCTGTGGCATCATTCTTTTTTTATATAATTGTACAAAGTTTAGAAGTTTTGCTGTGGTCTTTTCAGCAGTGTAATGCAGAGCTGCTAAACAAGAAGGTGAAAACAAGGCGATGAAGACTGCTAGTTCCCCTTGAGCCAAGGCTGTGGAGGGAGCACATGCTCCATTCTAGCTCTGCACTTGCTGGACCTGGTTGCCACTGACCCACAAAAAAGAGATGAGGAAATGAGACAGGAGGGGACCTGACCACATCCCCATGCAAGAGAGACCTGAGCTGATCTCAACCAGTGTCATGCTGTGATACTATGATTTTTGTGGTGTTGTGGGACATCCTGTGACACAACCTGTGACAAAGCCAAGAGAGACCGAAAGTACTAGAGAAGAAAAGCCTTGTTGTGTTTATTTTTGGGAGAAACAGGAAGGTTGCTGGTGAAGCAAAAAGAGCCCAAAGTGGTGTCCATTTAGTCTACACTTAACAAACCATGAATTTTCCACTATACAATAAAGGCAAGTTTTCATCCTTTACATAATAGTTTTCATGGAAGAGGTATTTAATTAGATGGGAATCGCTTCACCTGCTGAGAAGGTTCCCTCCCGATCTGGGAAGGAACAGAGTCATCACCCAGGTCCTGGAAAGAAGCAATATCTGAGAAACTGAATACACGTAAGGTAGTGAATTCAAACCTTGCCAGAGTAACAGTGCCTCAGACCATTCCTGAAGAAGGAAACAATTCTAATTCTAACAAACTCACTTATTTAGGGGCTACAATATTTACAGCTCATGTAAAAGGGGGGATCCACACCACTTCCAAACTAAGCCATCCTGATGAATCAGCTGCTCTGTGGAATGTGTTGCATGCAGGGGAATCACTAATCCAAATGCTGATTAGGACTTCTGTGCTTAGCATATGAGTGCTGCTAAAGGTGCAGTCCTAAGTTAAAGGCTCCTCAGCTTTTTCTTTTATTGATCTTGTTTTCAAAGCAACTCAAACTGGCCAAGAGGGAATGAAGAAAAAAACAGTGTCAGTTGCTGCTATGTTAACTTTTTTCCCCAGAGATGAAGGCAGCTATATTAATTGCTTTTCTCATTAATGGCATATGCAGGTAGATTTAATTTTTGAACAAAGTCATGGTCAGTAGCTGTTAGTAACCTAACAGCTACCCAACAGGGTAGTTGGCCCTCTGGGCAAACTACCCCTTTAGAAATCCCTGTGTCTGCAGTAGCTAAAGCCCTTTAAACGTGTCATTAATTTTCCTCTGAGGAAAAATTAAAATCCACCCTGACACTGTTGCTGAGATGGCTGTAGCAGGAAGGAGAGTGTAGGGGCTTCCTCGCTTGAGTCTGGAGGTATTTCTGGGATATGGGACAGAGTTTGACATCTAGTGGTAATGTGTGGTATAATCCCAGAGCTCACTAGAAATTCAAGAGTCATTCATATTCATGGATAAGACAAGACGAGAGAAGATCAGTCCATCAGCAATGGACACACTTGTATGCTCTATGTATATCCATACATCTCGGTCTTAAGGGTTTTCTATGTTGCACTGACATTTGATTAAGAAATGAAAACAGCTGAGAGGTAAAGCAGGTAGGCCTAGATCATGTTTCATCCAGAAAAGTAACATTTTTTAAGATTTGCATTTTGACCTCATTGCTTATGATGTCTTGTATCATTATGTATGCTTTTAGTATGCTAATGAAGCAATAGCAGAAGGGTCTAAACCCAAGTAAAGCAACAGAAGATGTCCAGGTACCTAACTGATACCTAATTTGGAAGTCTGCTAGGAGGCCAGGTTTAAAGAAATTATGGATATTTCAGCTTCAGGTTTGATTGATGCCATTTACAATTGCACCCAGAAGAGTCTTGTGGAGCTGATCTGCTGCTAGAAGCTGAATAATGAATGCATAGACAGAGCTGTCTTTATTAAAAGAAAACATAGAGAAAAGCAAAATGATTCAGGTGACATAAGCAGCAAGCAGCAGCCCAACCTAACATTTCCAGAGTGTTACAAAGAGACAGAAATCTGCCTTATTTTCATACTTCTCCACATTTTCTACAATCAGAATGGGAAACTATCACTATCCTTTTAGAAACATAATTCTAGCCCAACATATATGCAAAATCTTATAGGGTAATCATGTGCTTTTGAAAAGTTTGGCCTCATTTCTAACTCAAAGAAGCTCAMGTAGGAAAGCAATGGTGAGCAGATCCTCTAATTTTGCAAGATTTGCTTCTTGCAGCTGAAATCTACCTGTGTAGATAGTGGTCAGGCAGTTGCTTCATCTGCCTGGAAACATTAGATTAGATAATGTACAGGGCTTGGTAGCATTTTACCAGGGACAAATTTGGGCCATTCTGTACAGCTGCCAAAAGAAAAGAATAAATGTTAATTAGAAATTGCATTAAGAGTTTTGGAGCATTTAGAGTAGTTATTTTCTTTCTATTTATTTTTAGAGAAAGAAAATACAAATAATGTCTAAATCAGAATAGCAATTATGGGTTAGAGCTCATGAAATCAGATACCCTGTCCTCCAGATGTCAGAGAGTAGAGAGACTCAATTCCTCCTTTGCCCTCTGGGAGGTAAACCTATTTTCCACRTGCAGTGGTGGGGCAGTGCCCAGTTTCTGTATCACTATGTGAACCCCATGTGCTACAGCGCAAACCACATTTGAAGTTCATTCTGTGGTGCCATAAAATGGTGTTTTCTCCTTGAGGAGCAATTCTCAGTCTCTTAAGTGTGTTAAAGTGTGAAGTTTTATCTTGCCTCAGGATCTAGCTCAGTCAGTCACCTGAAAATTGTCTTGTCAGCCTTTTCCTGGCAGAAATAAGCCCAAGACTTCTAAGCATCCAACAGATATATATGAGGATGTTCAAATGAAAATGCCAAAAGCTGTGCCCTACTATCAGTCTGCTTGCTTGGAAATCTTCCTTTCTGTTTACCCACTCAGGCAAAAAGTGATTCACTCTCTTCTGGTAGGTGTGTGGGAGCCAGAGCTTCTCTTCCAAGGAGTCTCCAGGTTGCAGAGGTCTCCAGGTACAAGAGGTGGAAAGGAGCAGGAAGCAGCAGTGAGCACTACATTGTGGTTGGGGAAATCTCCTGTTGACTCTGTTCTTGCTGTTTACTGTGGCCTATTCACACACCATAAACAGACACAAAGTCTGAGCAAGTGTAAAAGAATATATCAGTCAAGGCTTCAGACTGTTTCATGGCTCTGATGTGCAATTCACAGCTGCTTGCTTCCTCACAGGCATTCAAATGAGCTGGTATGGCTTCGTTAATGAGTCCTTTAATTCTGAGGAAAGATACAGATCCCTCCCAGTGTGGAGCAGAGAAAATCTGTGACCCTGCACAAGCACTTCCCTAAAAAACCTTGCATTTCCATCTCCTCCCTCAGTCATTAGGTTTGTTTCTTTTTATTTTGTTTCCTTTTTTTAACCTATCTTTACTCAAAAGCTCTTCAGAGCAGGAACTATGTCTGTCTATGTGCCAGGAGGATGCTTGCAAACATTTGTGGCACAAAGCAAACAACATAGTATCATTTCATCTAAAAACTAGGCACTGCAGATAGAGAAGGAGGAGAAAAAACAGCCATAACAGAAGATCCAGGGCAAAAGGAGCAGTGTCTTGGCGTGTGGCAGCTCTAGTGCTTTCTAGCAAGCAGGGATCTCAAAAGATAATTTTGTTGTATAATTATTTATGCGCATAGAACATGGTAGAGGTTTAAAAGAACAGTATCAGACAAGAGCAGCAAAAGGTTATTCATAATCRAGATATTACTGACAAGACAAGAACATTTAGCTGGGAGGGRGRAGCRGAAAACACAAAAAATGKCCATTACCTTGTAAAAGACCTTTTAAATTTCTCTTACATGTCCCTTTCCACAATCCGCCTGCGTTGCCACATGCCTGTCTCTGAGCCTGGGGGCAGACAATGAAATACCCACTGACAACCACCCCGCAGGAGCACAAATGCAAAAAAATCCTAAAACATTTATGTGTTATTTAGAGAGTTTAAATATCTGTGGAAACTTACTACAAGCACTTGTAGCAAGTTTCCATAAATATCTTTTTTAGTAACACTTAAATATATTACTGAGTGGCAACTCAGCTTGAACTCAAAAAGGCCTAAGTAGGAGAAGGTTGTAAAGGTTGGTTCTTTACAAGCTAATKGTTTTATCTGTTGTTTTGCAGCATAAACAACAAAATGTTCTTGTCTTGTTAGTATTATCTTGATAATAAATAACCARTGCTGTTCTTAATTTGTACAATATWGTTCTCTTAAACTTCTGTTTCATTGTGCTGTCACTGCATGTTACTGTTAAAACTAAATGACACAGAAGATTTTAGGGAAGCTGATAAAGTTCTGGTGGGGCTGGACCCTGCTGCCTGCAAGGGAAGAGCTTTCCTGATCTTGGCCTCTAAAATAGGAGGAAGAGGAAGGATTTTCCTCTCTGCCTAGAAAAGTTCTCCCTTCCCCCTTCTCCTCCCCTCATAGCTCCTGTAACAGCCAGTTCCTACAGTCATCTCTCAAGCTGGGAAGGTAAAATCCTGAATTAGGTGAGTGTTGGCTTCTGCTGTTCAGAAAGAGGATCCTGGTCCCGCTATTTTACACTGCAAGTCTCTCAGCCTTGGGGAACACTGTGTTTCCTGCACAGTATCAGCTCTCTGCACTCTCGTTCCCCAGCTGACTTCTAACATCTGAAAAAGCACAGCCAAACAGTAGCTAATTTGCTACAGACCAACAGCCTTAGGAAGCTATGCCTTTTGCAAGAATGAGCGTAATCTCATGCAATCTACTTCTGGATATTATCCCTATTCATCGCTAATGCCCCTTCAGTTTATTGCCTTGCTGGCTTCATTTTACTGCCTTAGGCTCACCAAGTCCACCAGGACAGTACAAAGGCCAGAACCAGGACAGCAGTGTTTGCAGCAGTTGATGATCACCACCCGTCATGCTTCCAATGTCCCCTCTGCCACCTCAGCAAGAGCCCTGCCATCATCACAATTTAAATATGATCTAAATAGCCAGGTGAAGCCTGCCTGGCCATTTCTGGACAACAGTTTCCTTAATAATCATGACCTCAGAAACCTGTTCTCTGCGACAGTGCAGTCCACAGGCAGAACCCACACTGAAGCACTAAGGGAAGAGAGCGATCTTCATGCCCTCTGGTGGGTGCCTTTATTATATTGCTTCTTAGCACAGGGAGCAARCACCCGGTATGCTTGCTGGGGGGTCTGCATGCCTGCCATGTGCCTGGTAGTCACGCTACTGAGCCCAGTCCAGCTTCATCTGTAAAGAACTAAACTGCAGCAGCTCCAGGGTTACAGCTTGAAAAGTTTTTCCCATCTGATTAGTGTGTCAGATGTCTATGTCTGAGCTTGTCATCTACAATATCTTTTTTTACGACCAGCTGAAAGAAACAGGCACTTGAATGGCATGGCTCATTTCTTTCTGCTGACTCTGAAGGGAGCCCATGACGGTGAGCCTAGCTGCAAGTGTCTGCRTTCAATAAAGCTGAGGGAGATGAATTCCATCCTGGTGCCCAAAGTTTTTGGAGGCTTTAARCATTTAACTCTATTGCTTAACATCCAGAAATTATTCCATGTTTTCAGGTTGGAAGCATTTCTCTTTTTTGCTGGCAAGCACAGCCTCTCCTTTCTTGTATGTTAAAAAAAAAAAATCTTGGCATCATCTCAGACAAAAATGGTGGATGTTAGTCAATAATCAACAAAATTGATTTTTTTTTTAACCTATCTATTTATAAAACTCTTTTAACACTACACAGTGCTATAGAAATGTAATGTTGTTGTCAATAATGCAGCAGCATCTGGCAAGTGCAAAGACGGATCACTATCCCACAGGTTAAGGTACACTGTGTTAACTTGTACACTATTTTTAGGGGAATGCAGCTCATTGCAAGTCTCCAACTAAGTTTTGCAGAAAAAATGGTCATTGCCTCTGACAGCTTTTATTKCTGTATCGCTGCTGCTAAAATAAACTAGTAGCCAGATACTTTGTTTTCATCAGAATTATTATAGATATTATTTCCTCTTGTACCATTATGTTCAGATTCTGGAACCACCCCAGCAACTAGGATACCTGGTGGTCTGCCAATGCTCTGTCGAGCATCTGTCCTGTGTGCCTCCCTAGCACTCTCCCCAGGAGACAGCTTCTGTGTGTGAGTGTGTGTTTATAATGAGAGGCATGTGGCTTCATTTGATAAGTCCAGGGAAGTATGTTGTGCATTTGGGTTCCAACCGATCCCTCCTTTTCAAGGCTGCAGGAAGTAAATCAGTCATGTTTTAAATGATCCCACGCTCCAGCTGCCACAGATTTGGAAATTGTTAATGTATGCTGCTCACAGTGTTATCTGCTTGTGGCCATATGGCTCTGCAGGGACAAACCTTCATCCTAAAGTATTCTGCACACCTTTCTCTCATACTTGTGGCACCACTGGAAGGCAGCCATTACTGGGGTGGAGAGTGACAAACAAATCCTGTTCAGAAGCCAATTCAGTGCAGCTGGGAGTGAGGCACAATGAATGTATTTATTTATTTATTTTTACACAGTCTACTGTGTCAATATAGAGCAGATTTTAAAAGCCTTTCCTCCCAGTGATGTGTGGACAGCATTCTGCTTGGCTTATCAAAGCATTAGGTGGATCCTTTCTGATCTGTTATTCTGATTTGGATACTCTCTGATTCTCAAAACATAGTATCCTTTGGAATGAATGTCCATTTCCTCTCCCCTTATTCTGATGCCAAACTCCCATCTCCTGCGTGGCTGGTGTGAGGAGGCTTTATCATATTGATTGTAGAATATTTTAAAAGAGGGAGAGGGGAAGCATTAGAAGGGACCTCAGGCATTCATTTTATTYGTTTTATCAATCTCCTGCCCAAAAAGAAAACTATGTATATATAAGTCATTCCTGATAGGTATTTAGTATATCTATTTTTAAAATTTATCATGATAGAAGCACACCATCCCCAGACATCTATTTCAGTGTATCTCTTTCCTTACCTGCAAAACTTGAATGTCTAGCTTGAATTCCTCTTGCTGCCATGTAAAGCCTTTACTCCTTGTCCTTTCCAGAGTAAATATGAAGAGATTATTCACATTCATTTTGCAGCGGTCTTTCATGTCTTAGGGCCGTTCATCATACCCTTCTCCTCAGCCAAACTCTTCTTCTCTAGATTAAGTTAACCCAGTTCTTCTTATCTTTTCTCATGGTGATCTTTCTTGGCATCCTCTTTATGGACACTGCCCAATTGGTCCACAAAGGTTTTGAAGTGTGATGCCACTTGTTCAGCTAAGTTCCTTACCAGTACCAGTGCAGAAGGATTACTTTCGAAGTCTTTGAGGCTAGATTCCTGTTCACACCTTTTAGTATAGTCTTACACATTTTCATAACAGTGTGACATTGTTGATTCAYGCTCATTTTATGATCCAGTGGAAACCCTTCCCACCTATCCTTTTCTCAAATCCTTCTCTACAGGTTTGTTATGTAGAGTGSAACAAACAGTTGCTTCTCAGTATTTGAGGTACTTGTTTCTCTACTGACTTTCCCCCTGAGAGAGATGAAAGATCCCATGGGACTCCCAAATATACCTTAGAATCTCAATCTCTGATGTCCTTGACAGGATTACACCAGTTTGCATAGTTGATCAAAAATAGGCCTCTCCACCTAAAGTCCTTTTAACCCTCGCATGCAGTTTTCACAACAGATGGACCTTGGCCCTCCCTAGCAGCAGTAGGAAGGGGGCAGCAAGGACAGAGCGGAGCTCCCTTCAGCAGTGTGTGGGTCAGGAAGGGGCTGCTCATGCTGCAGCATCCCGTGAGTATGAAAGAGAGTTTTGTCGCCTGTCCTGCTGAGAAAGAGAACACATCATAGTTTAGAGGAAGAACACTTATGAGAGCCCTTTGTTAGAAAATTGGATGCACAGCTAGTATATTATCATCTCTTGTTGCTTTGTCATGCAACGGAGAGCTGTACCGATCCCTTTAACACTTAGCTTCAGGGAAGGGCCTCTCTGAATCTTGTTCCAAGTGATTCAGAGTAGGCCAAGAGAAATAGGGGTGATTAAGCTACAGACYAGCAGAGGTGAGCTTGACACAACTGCTGATGTTCAGGTCAGCCAGTGCTTGTCTTCCTTCCAATGGATTTTACTTCTGACAGAGGAGGGTCCTGTCTCTAGTCACACAGCTTGCCAGGCTGAAACCTGTAAGAGAGAAACTCTGCAGTGGCCCAGAGGAGGCAGATAAAATCCAAAAGGGACTGTCCAAGTTAATCATGGCTATTAGTGTGTAWGCATGGCAGGAGGTGAATGCTTAGGGAATGTTACATGGCAAATGCTAGCTTGAGGGACGAGAGCTGTGACAAGGATTTGGCAATACAAAGCAACAGCTAGGTTTCTCCTCATCTCCACAGTATTGTGACCCCACCAAAAGCTTCCTACCTGTTTCTGACCCTCTTCCCTTCCCCCTGTCCTTAGYAAAGTTCTTTGTTCTCCCCGCTCTTCATTTAGCTGAGAAAAAAAGGCCTTGAAGCAAGGCCAAGGACAATGCAGAATTGTTAGCCTCCACTGCCGGTGTCAAGGTCAGGCCAGTTAGCAGACAAGGGATCATTTGAGCTCAACTCCTTGGCGAACTAACTGAACGATGCTGGGATATATCCACACACAGGCCTGTAGATATTCACAATGGATTCCCAAGTTGGATGCACTGTTCCCAGAAGATGGTGTTTCACACAAGGGGCATCCCTGTGTCAGCCTCTGTAGCCAGAAAGCTGGAGTTGGGAGAGAAGACTTGAACTGTATGGAGATTCTTCTAGCAAAGAAGTAAAATTCTACTATTTTTCAAAAAAAAAAATTTTTTTTGTTTTCTCAACAGAAAAACTCTGTAACTCTTTTAAAAATGAAACTAGCTACTGATCTAATTCCAAATGCTCTCTGCTTAACTTGAAAGTGATTTCAGCAACACTTTGATCTACACCCAAGAGCCAGTGGGAATAGCACCAACTGCTCAAACGGGCCAAACCAAAAAAAGGAAGAGATCTCAACACCAAAAGAAAGCATCCTGCTTCGTGGGCCTCCACCAGATCTTCTTGCACCCAGATAAATCCACAGGCTCTTAGGAATACTTCTGGTCACAGTAATGATATTCTCTGGAAGGTCATGTGCTGTTAGGAATGATTCCCTCTTTCTCTAGATCACTGTATCCAGCCTTTTAATTACAGCTGGCTAGATTATTTTTACAAATAAATTATCTGACTAATTCAGCCCTTTATGCAGCTCATGAATCATTAGCAAACAGACTTTGCTTTTTGTTGCTCTTGGTAATTATTTCATGAATGGTTCGTGCAAATAAACTTTAGCCTGTGGGAGGTGTCTGCCACATGGTCCCTTCTCCGGTTCAAGGCATGCAAGTGGTTCCCTTGGTGATGTGATATGCTTTTCTTCTCTTGAATTGCGTGTCAGAATTCTTTTAATGACAAGATTTCTCCTTCCTCATGCACAAAATACTGCTGYTACAGCTGTGTCCCAAACATTACACGCCAAGCAGAACCTCATTCACACTAGTGCTCATGAATAAGAAACAAAAGAGAGTGGGGGAGGAGTAGAGCTGAGCAGCTGTGCAAAATCTGCATAAATATCCACCAATTCCCTTTTCTGTAGCATCTGCTGTCTAGGTGTCCTTCTCATGTGCAAATAACATATGAAGTGTGTGCAGGGAGTGCTTCAAGACAGTGATATGCCACATTTTTCTAGGGGCTAGCCCGCATAAGGTAACAAGCCCTATACTATTTCCAGATAGAAATAAAAATTTTCCTGGTTGTTATAGTCCCCATTACCCCCTTATCTTCATATCTATGTCCCTAACACACTCTGATGGGACAGGGTTCCAGCAGTCCTATTCTCCTTGGGGCACAGAGCTTGGAATACCCCAAAACCCAAAAAAAAAAAAAAAAAAAAAAAAAAAAAGGAGGAATAGCAGTTTTTATGCTAGAACAGCTCTGTTCATCATCTATCATAGTACTCTATCTTTAAGCAGGATTGGACAGATGTATTCTGTATGTTAAAATTGCTCATGATACATCTCATGTTTTCACAAATCCTTTGGAAGGAAAATCCTGCCTGACCACAGCTGATGATCCACTTAAACCTTGAAGCAGGACAACTGGTAGCCACGGTTGCTTTCACCTACTAGTTAGTACACATGAGCTAAGCTCTCCCTGACCTCTGCCAAAGATTTTCCCCTTAATAACCTGGTTGCTTTTCTGAATTCACAGATGTTCTGCTGAGTGGTATGTATCCTTTGTGTGCATGTACTACTACTGCTTGTTGCCCAATGTAAAAAGAAAATCTTTTCAGTCCTTTAAAAAAAAAATAGAATAATCAATTTGTGCCTAGCCCTAAGGCAATTGTTCTCAATACAGTATAAGCCAGCTCCCTAAGAGTCAATGCTCACATTTGCTCTTGAATAGTGTTCCTCTTATTTGTAGCCTTTTATCTGTCAGCTCCCCGCCCTGGGCCATGCACTAATAAGCCTTAACTGCCCTGACCAGCCTCACCTGAGCCTTCTACCCACACACCTTCTGCCCCTTGGCCTAGGAGCTTCATTTAAGCTCTGGTCTGGGCTATGTTACAGCTTTGTCTCTTGCTGTTCTGTCTTGCTGAGCTGTTCTTTGCAGAGACTCTGAATTTGCAGTGTAAATAGTCATGTCTCCAGTTCTGGCTTTGCTGATACTGTCTGAATGAACCCAAGACCTAATTCATTGCCTTGCCTGGGGCTGCTGGTGGATGCTGTTACTACTCTTCCAAGGTACTGTGGGACTGTCTCTTGGCTGGTGAGGATACTGCCTCTGTTGCAGTCATCCTGGGCTCCTAGCTTGTCCTCCGTCATGGAGCAGCCCTGCTCTTGCTCCTCCCTGGTGTTATCCCCCTGGCTGTTTTATGCCTTGAACAGCATACTCAAAGGATTTATCTTAGTGCTGCGCCAGGAGTTCACAGAACTGAAAAGATGCAGAACCCTATTTATATAGAAAAACATGTGGAAGTTCTGACTTCAGAATAATGACTATTGCAAGTCTGTTGCACTTGGAAGTAACCAAGAGTGACTACTCTCCAATAACAGCTATTTGTTTTGGATGATCCTGTCCTGCTGCTGTTGATGAACTGTCCAGCTGCAACACTATCACCACAGTTGTCCCCTTCTATCTGCAGCCTCAGTAGAGGGAATGAAAAGGCATTGGATCCTGTCCTACATTAAGAGTTCTCTATTCTGTGGAAGATGGGGGGATATCAATCTCTGCAGTTGTCAGGCTGATATATTTCAGCAACAACAAAATTTGACAATAAGAATGAAGAGCATTATCATAGACAATTAACTTGATTTCAGACTTTATATAGCCCTGGGATGCATGGAAGCTATTCACAGAGGGCTTTCTGCCATCATATGGGGATTTCTATTGCACAGTAGCCCTAAGTTGGCAGTGGGAAAGTGAGTCTTGCAGAAGCTTTGTGGGAGCATGCTGTACCTAGTTCATCAGTCCATAGAAAGCCAGCACAGGCAGCTATCCATTTCAAGAGGCTATTTGGCTCTTTTTATTTCTAGAGGGTTGCATTTATTATTGTGGTTAAAGTAAGCTGCTAATATGTTCATCAAAGGCTTCTTTTCTGGAGGAAAAAAAATGAATTTTCAAGGAAATGGATGCTTGTGAGACATGTGTGTTCCCTTAGAGATTTTAATTCTTCATATTGAAAAAAAACATTTGATTTGTCTCCAATTTTTTTGTTTGTTTAGGCTGAGGAAGGGGTATTAAAGCAAACAAACATTTTCTATTAGAACTGAAATAGAATGAAATTGCTTGATATGATTAAACAAAGATGATACACATGAAACAAATTATGATTTATTAGTCATTCCTAAGTGAAGCAAAGTTGGGGGGAAAGTTTGGAAAAAGGTCATGTGTTGAAAGCAGCCACCATGTTTTGCTAGTCCTAACAAAAGATGGATGAGTTTGAGCCAAGTGAGAGTTTGTCATTGCTGTTCATCGGTTTTAGTTTGATCTCTGCCTGTTAATTTCACAGCACAGGACTCCCTGTGGTTATTATTCTTTCTCCAGATTTTTAGCGTCATTGGCTGCTGAACCCCTTCAAAATATACATTGTGAAAAGTAAAACTAATAGCAAGATTGCAGTCAGCTAAGAAAGTGTGCTGAGACCTTGAAGATGTTCTGGGATCAGAGCACTGATATCACAGAATCTGCCAGRTAATTATTGTTAAATTGTAGGCTCTTATGATTGGAGTATGATTCTTATTCCAAAAAAGATCATAAGGTAATTTAATTCAGGTTGAAAGGGACCTCAGGAGGTTATCTGGTACAGCTTCCTGCTCAAAGCAAGGTCAACTAGGARGTCAGAGAAGGGTGCTCAGGGCTTTATTCAGGCCAGTCTTGAAAACCTCCAAGGATGGAGACTGCACAATCTTTCTGGCCAACCTAGTTCACTGCTGAATATCTTCTTGTTGAAAAAGCTTTTCCTTATATACAGTCTAAACCTCTCTTGTTTCAATATATACCTACATTGATTCTTGTCCTCCCACCATGCATCACTCTGAAGATTCTGGTTCCATTTTGATGATATCCTTGTATGCTGGGAAGGCTGCTGTTAGTCCCCCTCAAAAGCCCTCTGTCCTCCAGGCTGAACAAGACCAGTTCAGCATTTCCTAACAGGGTAAGTGCTTCAGCTCCCTGACCATCCTGGTGACCCTCTGCT
Source organism: Rhea americana (assembly GCF_003343005.1). Lineage (NCBI taxonomy): Eukaryota > Metazoa > Chordata > Aves > Rheiformes > Rheidae > Rhea > Rhea americana. The sequence continues at coordinate 369,361 of NW_028185328.1, read as the reverse complement.
GAACTCACTACAGTTTTTGTCTTGTATTGGAGGCCAAAAAAAAATGGATTCCATGTAGTCTAATGAGTGCTGAATAGAAGAGGATAACACCTTTCCTCAGTTTATTGACTAAGCTCCTGTTAATACAGTCCAAGATACTGTTAGATTTCTTTGCTGCCAGAGCTCACTGTTGGCTCATGTTCAGCTTGCTGTCTATCCCCAGTCCTTTTCTGCAGAGCCAATCCCCAGATCCCCAAACTGTATTGCTGCAAGAGGGTCGGTCTTATGTGTCGGATGGTGCATTTGTCTTTGAATTTCATAAGGTTACTGTTGGCCCATTCCTCCAGCCTGACCAGGTCCCTCTGGATGGCACTCTTGCCCTTAAGTGTATGGACTGATCCCCCTACGCAGTTTTGTCATCTGCAAATTTTAAAAGCAAGCGTTCTCCCTCCTCCAGGTCATGGGTAAAGATATTAACCTGGGCAGTACCAAGACAGGCCCCTGTGCTACCCCACTCTGCTTGCCACAGGCATCCTGGTAGAGTATGACTCATTAACCACTACCAGATTATTCAATCATTTTTTTTATAGATCTGTTTATCCACCCATCCAAACCATAGCGTCCTAACTTGGATGAAAGAATGTTGTAGGTGACAGTGTCGAAAGCCTTGCTAWAGTGCTTTCCCCTCATTGAGAAATCCAGTAATTTTATCATAGAGAGTATTTTGGGTTCATCAAGATTTACTGTTGGTACTGATTGTTCCCAGTCACCTGCTTCCCCTTTATGTGCTCAGAAATGTGTTCAAAAAGGACTTACTCCCAGGGGATCAGTTGAGGTTGACCAGCCCGTAGTTCTCTGGGTTGACTTTTTGGTCTCCTTTGAAGATGAGTGCAACATTTGCTTTCCTCCAGTTGTTGAGGATCTCCAGTCTCCATGACCTTTCAAAGATGATAAAAAGCAGCATRGCAAGGATATCAGTGAGTTCTCTCAGCACATTTAGATGTGGCCCATCTGGTCCCACAGGCTTGTATGTCTTTTTCTTGCACATAATCACTGACCTAATGCTCATTTACAGCTGGTAGTTCTTCTTTTTGAACTTTTTTATGAATCACAAAAGCCTGGGATATCCTGTAAGTGAGGACTGAGGCAAGGAAAATGCTGAGTAACTAAATCTCATCTGTGCCTGCTGYCACTAAATCATCCATCTCATTCAGTAACAGGGCACACATTTTAAATTTTTCTTCCAATGTAGTCATAGAAGCTCTTCTTGCTGCCCTTGATGTCCACTGCAAGTCTCAACTATAGCTGAGCTTTGGCTTTCCTGACACAATTCCTACATGCCAGATAGTGTCTCTAAATTTCTCCTTTGTAAACTGTCCCTACTTTCACCTTCTGTATGCTATCTTTTTGTGTTGGAGTTCTTTCATGAGTTCCCTGTTTAGGCAACTTTCTGATGCATCTGCTCTTTTTGAGTATCAGGATAAACCATTCTTGCACTTGGAGGATGCTGTCATTAAAGACATGCTAGCTTTCCTGAGCTCCTTTGTCATTCAGAGCTGCCTCCCAGCAGTTTCCTGAATAAGCTAAAATCTACTGATCTGAAGACCAGAATCTGCTACTCCCCTTTCTCATTCCCTTCAGGATCTTGAACCCCACTATACTGTGGTCACTACACTCAAGGGAGCTATTGGTTATCATGCCCTCCACTACTTCTTCCTTGTTCATGAACAGCAGATCAAGCTCTGCATCACTCCTGATAGGCCTACCCAGTGCCTTCATCAAAAAGTTATTTCCRCACCCTTCACCAGGAACCTTGCTTRCATCCAGCAGTTGCCCTTCCAGCAGATATCAAGGAGATTAGTATCTCATGAGAATCAGGGCCTGTGATCCATAGACTTCCTGAAGTTTTTTAAAGACTGCTTCATCCACTTCTTCAATGCTGATCAGGCGGTCAGCAGCACAGTCCCACAAGCTCTCAATCAGTCTGTTATAGAAGAACTTCATGCACCAATTTGTTCCTTCACACAGAGGGCAACACCTTCACCCCCCTTATCTTACCAGCGTGTCTTTCCTAAAGAGGTTGTATCCGTCCACAACAGCACTCCAGTTGTGCAAGCCGTCCCAACGATATCTCACTTACTCCAATGATGCTGCAGTTCTGTAACCACATACAGAGCTGTGATTCCTCCTGCTCTTTCCTAGGCTACATCCATTTGTGTACATAGGCATGAGGTGGGGCCCCTTTTGCCCTGTTTTGTTGTTATTGAGGTCTGCCCTCAATATGGGTTGCCACTTCCCATATCATTTGTATTTTAAAGTTCTCCTCTCCAGGTTGTCCAACTTTTTGGAAAGGATGTTCTTTCCCTGCTTTGTCAGGTGGATCCCATTTTTCCCTAATAGTCTTCAGGCCTCCGAAAGGGTCCTGTGGTCATAAACCAAATCCTTGTGGTTGACACCAATTGCACAATAAGTCTCTCAGGATTTGTCCTTTACCCTTCACGCCTTTTCTTTTCACTGGCATGATCAAAGGAAAATACCATTTGAGCCCCCATGGTCTTTCACTCCCAGAGCTATGTAGTTGTTCTTGATATGCTCAAGGCCCCCTCGGCAGTGGCACTAGTGCCCATGTGGATAAACATCAGAAGGTTTAAGGGCTGGACAAGCTTCAGGAGTCTCTCTCCAATGTCCTGGTGAGCAGCAAATATTCCTATATAGCAAGTCAGGTCAGTAGTTAGGCCTTTCCATTCCCTACAGGAGGGAGACTTCCACTRCTATCACTTGCAGATACCTCTTGGTGCTGCAGTATGCTTCAGGCTTGGCCTGCTCTGATGCTTCCCCAGACAGAGCTTCCAGCCTCATCTGCTATCAGGGCACTGAAGCTATTCTGCAGTTGCAGATCTGCAGGGTGGAAAGGAGCCATCCTCCTGTTGCTAGAATTCAGAAGCATCCAGCCTTCCCCATCATGAGTTTCCATTTGCTAGTCCACTGAGCACAGACTCTGGCTGCTCCTCCAACTGTGTGGTTGGGGGTTTAGGCTCTTCTGTCTGAAGGGTTTCAGAAAATCCTGTCAATCTTTCTCCATCTACCTTGATACCATGCAGCCTTCTCACCTCATACCACAGCTTCTTTACTTGGTAACACAGCTCTTCAACCAGTGCACACATTTTGCAGGCAAAGATACTATCTCTGTCTTTCCCGGCATCAGTGAGAGACATCAGATTCTTCCTGCTGCCCAAGACCTGGAGAAATGCATCTCTCCCCCTGGAGCTTTGCTTGAGTCAAGGTGTCTGATGCGCCAGGGACAGGTGTTCTACCACCCAAGCTGAGCACTCATACGGCTTTCAGGAGAGTACCCATCTCTCTTCTGTGCAAACTGCTGAACAAACAGTGGTGTCTGTCAGCTGTTTTTGTTGGCTGTGCTCTGCCAGCTGCACTCCCGGCCTAGCAGTTACATGTTTCTCCCTAGCACCAGATGAATGGATGCTTCACACTTCCTAATCAGGAGTCAAGTGAAGACAAAATATCAAAGAACCCTTTTATCAGGAATAGCTGACAGAGGTCATTAGAAACTGCTAGAGTCTTCCAGAATCAGAAGTCCCCCATATGATGGAGAAGGACCAGTTCAGAGCTTTATTTACAAGTTTTGTGGAAAACTTAAACCAGAACTTCCTTCTAAGAACTGGCCTGGGGACAGAAGGAAGTGGATCATCCTCCRTCACTCATAATGGGCTGTGGTGCTATGTTTCCCTTCTGCCCCAGGATAGGAGTGCCAGCTCTTGTAACAGGAAAGGAGGTATTATACATAGGAATTCTAGTCTAGGAGGAAGCCCAAAATATCTGCATTATTTGAACATCAGTACCATTTTGCAGCCCTAAGGAGCCTGAATTCCACTGCTAAAAAAAGATGAAGTTTAGCATGAAAGTCAGTTGTCACCACTTCCTAACTGCTAATCTTTGTTTCTGTGTCTCACTATTGAAAATTTTCAGTATACTCCTTCCCTGTAAAATGAATCTCATAGGGTTCTCTGCTTCTAAAACTTCCAATAGAGAAAAGGATCAGATTAGCCTTGCATTCATGCTTAAGAGAGTCCCTATTAATCATATGTAATAATAATRGGGGAAAAAAACTATTTTAAACTAGTTTGAGATGTGTAAAGCATTCACCTTTATTTATCCTCACCCTTATTTCATCCTCATAGCATCCATTTCTAAGCTCTTTGCAGATCAAGAACTTTATAGTAAGTTCTCAGGACCCTTCTTCCTGCCACAACAGTATCTGTTTGTAGTGGGTGAATGTGATGCTAAAAGAGCTGTTCAGAGAGGAGCTGCCTCTGTCAGATAACTGTTCTGCTGACTGACTACCACTTCCTTGATGTCTCACTGCAGGATTTGCATGCATTCACTGTTAATTATATGCTCGAGATTGAGTAGCAGACTGAGCATCTCTCTGGGATTTTAAAATTCATCATGTCTAGCAAATTCTAAGGTACTGTTTAATACACAGGTACTTGCACGGAATGCTAGCCTCCAAAGACTCTGCTGTTATAGGCCCATGTCTGTTAATCACCTGTGCTACTTGCTGGTAGGTAGGCTAATACCAAATAAACACTGTGAACAGCCTAAAATTCAGAGACACAACAGCTCTTATCCCAAAAGGTACCCTCAGTGTTAACAATTCCTATTTCACACTTGTAAGAGCTGAATATTTTTTGTGAGCATCTCGGGAAGATTTTTGTACACAGGAAACCTGTCTAACATATTTGACATTGCAAGTGCGAGGTTAAGTTCTGCAAACTCCAGTGTACTCATTTCTGTAGTCATGGCTATAATGGAAGCTATGGTTGTTATTCTGCACTCAATTTGTTTTTCCCCCGTAYCAATTACTTCAGGTGGCTTTCAGTAGCCAAAAAAAGTGAATTTGTTATGACTGCAATTATTCATCCAGCTGCCTATTTTCAGCAGGACTAAGTTCTGAATCAATTAGTGCATCCATGTAGTGATCTGCACTAAGAAACTGTATAGTTTTGGACACTGGAGAGGACAATAGACATAAAGGTAGGTACCTTTTCTACCTGTCTCATTAGGGGCTCTGTAAAATTAGTTTTCTAGTTGGTGAAGATGATCCCAATTGTCTAGAAAACACCTGCTGATAATGGCAATAGTTTCATTTATTTCTTGTCAATTGGCTCTAGCAGACAGCTTCAGCACATAGCCATATACTGTTATCTACACTGGCATATGCCAAGGCAGATAGTCTAAACTCCTCTATGTCAAAAGCTTCATCCTCAAGTCCTTACAAGAGCAGAAAAATCTCAGAGTCAGCAGGAAAGCTGCCAAGATTCAGTCCAAAGCTGTCTGTGAGGGCGTATCTGTGTTTCTGCTTTAGGGAAACAAGGAACCAGCTCCCTATAGTCTTAAAGTCCAACTGCATCTTTTAGCAATCCAGGAGCTGGCAGAGAAGAGTGCCAGAGGTGACCAGAAGGGATCAGTGACCCYCGATTTCCTAAAAATTCTTATTTTTTAACTTCAGCAAGATGCACTATTCTTTTTCTCACTCCCTTTAAATAATTCTTTGGGGTATAATAAACTTCTAGTCTCCTACTGCATTTCATCCAAGGGCTGGTATATGTGTAAGAGTGATTCATACTTGAAAACAATTTTCAAAACAAACTCCCTAAAGAGAAAAAAGCTTTTAATGCCTAATCTGAGTGCCTAGGCATGGATTCTGGGCCTGACTTCAGGAACTCAGTTTTGGTATATATGCCTCAATATTTATAAGATATTATATTATGCATGACATTTTGTATGAAAAATGAATCCTTTGCTAAAACAGTTAAAGATGCTTAATGGTAAAATCCACCTACAGAAACRGTAACCGGCAAAGAAAAGTCCTTTAGCATCCCATCCTTTAACATATGAGTTTCTTATATTGTTTTGAGATATTTTCAACTAACTGAATCCCACTTCTATAAGTAAAACCCAGGTACTTTGAAAGTGTGCAGCAACAAAATAAATATCAACATTCTTGAAAGTCACAAGGAAAGTCAGTAGTTCAGCTCTCTGAAAAGCCAATACGTTTTCTGCAAGAGGGAGGGTGTTGGATGTGTTACTTTTCAGGGGGAAGGAGGACATTGTCATTTAGRTTTTCCATTTTAGTGCACTTGAGGGATATTTTTTATCCATTTACTGTTCTAGCATCAGAAGCCAGAAAGCGTGTATGAAAGAGATTACTGAAAATATAAAGCTATTCAATAAATCAATAGTGTGCTTTCACTTGGAATATTATGTTCAGTCCTGGTYACCAGCCCTCAGGAGAAATGGAAGAAGTTCAGAGATGGGTGACATGAATGCTTATCTGCTTGGAAGGCTCTGATTGAAGAAAGATGAGAAGGACTAAACTCTTTAAATTAAATAGACAAATAAAAGCAGTCAGGTTATGAGAATACTAATTGGCAAATAGAAAAGAAAAGTAGAGTTAGCACTTCTTGGGACTATTTCCTGAAAAAAAAAATGTAGCCTGGATCATTTTTGCAATTGTTTAATGAAGCATTATTCAACACTATGTGCTTTATAGACAAGCTTAAAGACATGAAGTAATGGCTCAGCATTCAGACTAGCAGTCCTGCAGGACAGTTCTAACCGCTCTCAGCCAGCCCAAGCCATCACAGAACAAAAATTCTGTAATCAAAAACATGGAACGTAAGCTTTAACAGCTATTTCTACCAACATATACAGAAATGCTGTGCCTTTTGCTTCCTTTTCTTGTTTGTTTTTAACTAACACTGCACAGAAGCACAAGTTTTTATTGACCTGATCATYAGAGGTGACTAATTTAGGACCTGTAACATCTAAGGCTCACTGAGARGATTCTTTCAAATGTGTCAGATACTGCTCAACAGCTGAACTTTCTTTGCCAACACTGCAGGTTTTGCCTATCTTTGTTTAGATGCTTCAGAGTCTTTCACAATGTTTGGTCTTACGAGGAGTGAGGGAGTGACAGGTCAAGCTATATAGCTGCTTGGAACTTGATCAGCCTATGAAAAGCTTTGTAATACAGTTGTTTATCAGCAAGGGTTAGATTCAGCCACCTAGGAGAGCTCTTGCATTCCTATGTTCCTAAATAATTGCACATTTATCTGCAAAATTTTCTAGMTGTCTAATTAGCAAATCCTGTGTGATATGAAACCCTGTAGCATTCTGCCCCCATCACAAGCTAAACTTTTGGTCATACTACTGGGTTTACCTGCTGTGGGCTAAACATCTGACCCATAAGACWGTTACTCATCTTAGTATTCCTAAGGGTTATCTACTATTGCTTTTATTCACAATGAATAACTTATTTCCTCAGCTAATTGGCTGAAATAAAGAGGGACCCTACTGATGGAGCAAAGTATGGCKACGTGCAGAGGGAAATGGTGGAATTTGTAAGGCCTAGTTTACAATGCCAATTTGTCGTAATGTCYAGTAGAATAAATCCTGACACTTCAGTCCTGAAGGCTTGGAGCACATTTGCACCGGAAGGCTTCAGGTGCAAATCAATGCTTTGCTCAGAGCTTAGTCAGTGCGAATTGTGATGCCTGTGTCCTGAGGTGGCTCCCTACAAGATCACTCTTTAAGCAACAGTAAGGCATGTTGCAATGCAATGCTTTTTTGTCTGCAGTCTTCACTGGGACTTCAGGGACCTGTGACTTTGAGGGCAAGGAAAGGGAGCAGCCACCAGACAGTATCTCCCCATCAGCCTGGGGGTTCTGGACCTGGGGTTTCACTCCAGAACCCCCTGCCACCATCAGGGAAGCCCCATGGATTAGTGACACGTGTTTCTCTTCAACCCCACTACTGTTAAATCTTTTACCTCTGGTGCTGCTGACAATCCAGCCATGATTAATGCTGTTCAGATGCAGGTGAGCTCCTTTTCTRTTTCACCAAGCAGGCAGCAGTATTGAAAGGCTGAGGAAACAGATGATGTGTCCCTTCCTTTGATGTGTTCTCTTTTAAATGCTTGATTCAGCTGAGAGGTGACCAAGCATCTCTTGAATGAGTGAATGATTTGCATTGGGGCAGGCACCTGAGCTTTTCCTCAGCCCTGAAAGGGCTGGAATTCAGTGACTTGATGCTTCAATCTGACAGGAGAAGAGATGAATCACAGGCAGAGAAGGTGGCTGCAATCTGAAGTAAAGAATAAGGTATCTACAGYAACCCACGTAGTGGAAACTGTGGCTTGTAGCAAACTGCACAACAATATCCCATGTGTTTTTGTAGTAAAACTCTGTTGTGAACGTACGTTCGGGTCAGATTTTAGTCTAATGATCATTTCACGCACTGCATTTCCCAGATAAACTCCCTCTTGGACTTTTTGTTTATATATGAAGTGCAAGAGCTAACTGAGGCATACAAGCAATTAAGAGCTATGGCTCCTGTTGCACTAAGTGTCAGAGACCTGTGGTTGAGAGTATGACCAATTAGTCTTTCCCTTACAAAGAATATGAGGACACTGGCAGGATAGAGGACTGGTTTGCTCTAGGATGGACAAACATTGGAACCCAGGCTCTCTTCTCCCAACTTGGTCTGTGAGTATCCAACAAGCTTGCTATGGGGTTGGGAATCTGTCAGGTGAGTCACTCTTGTCTTTACTGGTGATCCCAAAAATTCAAAGCTGAGGAGTCAGACTTCAAGATGTGTGGGACTGGCTCTTTAAAAAGATAATATTTTTTTCAAGGGATTTTACTGCAGTTTTGATCTAGCTTTGAGTTTTGAAACATCCTCCATACATATTCTCAGTCTATCTGTATGTGAAGGACTATCAGCATTGCTAGATCTCCTTTCTCAAATTTATTATTTAGTGTTTGACGTCCTCTGCTGCAAAGACTTTTCTCCCTCCTAACTCTCTCCATTGCTCAGCAAACAATCCTTGCAATCTGCTCCCAAGGAGGTTACAGAGGAGACATCATGTCACGATGAGCAGTTGCTCATCTGCCTCAGAAGTGCACAACTTAATACATTACCTCTATAAACCCTTGGGAAAATGGCRAGATGTCATTGATTCCCCTTCTATTGCTGAATAACTATGAATGTGACATGGCCTGTATAAGTTGCTCAACCTCAATGGACCCCAAGATGTTTGACTAGAAGGAGAGCTGTTCAGACAAGACTTTTAGTTGAAGCATAGAGGAAAGGATTTTGACTTGCATTACAGCCACTAGCGAAGAAACTCTCTGCTCTCCAAAGCAGTTGCACAGGTTCAATGGTGTTGTGGACTCTATCTCTCCATCTTCAAAGTACAAGAACTATCTTTTCACATTAGCTCACCATAAATCTCCCTGCAACAGTAAATATGAGAAGCAAAGACATTTTTGCCATGCTTTACATCATGAGCTTACTGAAGACTTGCCAAGTACCAGTGCAGTTCTGCAGTTCTTGTAGGCAAAAGAGTAAGCCATCTCCAAAGCTGCCCTGCAGAACTATCAGAATACAAGAATGCCGTTTATGCGACCCTAATACAGGATCACATACTCCATACCCTGAGAGTCTAGCCACACAGTGCAGGAACT